>NW_013955930.1:4294-5388 GCF_001266775.1 Austrofundulus limnaeus
GCGGCAGGGTTATGTCATGGACATTGAACACAGGTGTATTTTATCTATGGCATTTTGAATGCACACAGATACCGTGACAAGATCCTGAGGCTCGTTGTTGTGCCATTCATCCACAACCATCATCTCATGTTGCAGCACGGCCCTGTGTTGCAAAAATCTGTACACAATTCTTGGAAGCTGAAAACATCCCAGTTCTTGCATGACCAGGATGTTCACCGAACATGTCACCCATTGAAGATGTTTGTGATGCTCTGGATCAGCGTATACGACATTGTGTTCCAGTTCCTGCAAATATTCATCAACTTTGCACAGACATTGAAGAGGAGTGGAGCATTATTCCACAGGAATAATCAGCAACCTGATCAACTCTATAAGATGATGTTTCACTGCATAAGGCAAATGTCACACCAGATAATGACTGGTTTTTAGACCCACTCAATAAAATCAAAACAGCACATTTCAGAGTGGTCTATTATTGTGGCCAGTCTAAGACACACCTGTGCAATAATCATGCTGTCTAATCAGCATCTTGATATGATACCTGTGAGGTGGGATGGATTATCTTTGCAAAGGAGAAGTGGCCCCTAACACAGATTTACACAAATTTATGAACATTTTAAGGAAGGTCTATTGTGTTCATTGAAAATATTTTAGATCTTTGAGTTCAGCTCATGAAAAATAGGAGCAAAAAACAAAAGTGCTGAGTTTATATTTTGTTCAGTGTACATAGAGACACTTGGAGAGACATACTAGTAAGCCATGTTACCCAGCTTGTTGGGTTTTTACAGCATTAATGAACCAAACTATTCAATAACTGTGTTTTAGAAGTTGGTAAGCATCAAAAAACACTGCATGCTAACAAGTCAACACAAATCATTCCTACTAGTTGACTAGTGTGACTAGTAGACCTTTATTAAGTAAATAGACTTTATATGGGAATCAAGAAGTTGAAGCTTGAGCATACAGGCTGGGAACTTTTCCTCCATTACTGCACTGCTTTAATAATTTTTTTTCTGATTTTATATTGTTGAAAAATTGCTCTGGATAAAAATGCTCTGGATAAATAAACAAAAACTCTTCCTGTTTTCTTCCTC
>NW_013955930.1:6388-7722 GCF_001266775.1 Austrofundulus limnaeus
GTCCTGTCAGAGTTAAACTGTTTCTTCTAACTGAGTTTATTCTAAGAACCATACAGCTGACAGAATATTGATTGTTTGTAAGCTTTCGACAATATCTCACATAGAAATATTTGGTTTGATCCTTTCACCAATCGATGTATTGTCTTGTAGCCATCAGTTCAGTAAAGCTGCAGAAGCTGAATCTAAGAGACATCCAGAAGCTGAATGCTATCCAGGTGTGTGTCTGGCTTCTTACCTTTCTAGCTCACTGTTCCACACAAAAAGTGAGTTTTCTCAGCTAACATTATGAATCTTTCCTGGACTGGTTTTCAGCCCAATGGCCCCTCCCTGGTGATGGAATACTGGACTGGTGGCTTTGATATATGGGGTGACCTCCACCACGTGCTGCCTCCTGAGGGTAAGCACCATCCAGTTACTTTGGACAAAAATGTAAAAAGCTCTACTGCTGTTCACCATCAAGAAACATGTGCTTGTGTTTATAGTGCTTATAACTCTTTGAGTTGTACTGATCTGCACTCCCTGAGGGCTGTGGTGGCTCAGAGTCAGTGCTGCCGTCTCCTAATCCTGAGGCTTCAGGTTTGAGTCCAGGTTGCGCTAAAAGGCATCTGGCATAACACAACTGACAAATCTTTTGTGGGCTTTTGCTTGCTGTAGCAACCCTTGCACAAAAGATCAGTTGAAAGAAAAACCATCTCTATTAACGCTCCTTCAATAAACTTCAGTGTTGGAGTCATCAAATAATACTTATTAAGTAATTACTTATTAATTAGCTACAATGCTGATAAATTTAGTTTTTAGATAGTATTTGTTTTACATTCAGCTCCTGTTTTGTTCACAACAGTTGTAAATTAGCAGTAGTTCTACTTCCTGACCACTAGGTGTCTAAATGCTGCATGAGACAGAGTTAACCTGATAAAAACCAATGGACCAACGAAACTTGTCCATGTGAAATTTTGCGCTTGTACATGTAGATTTGCATGTGCGAGCATGCTATACGACACATAAAAGTTGAAAATTGTTTAATTTTTGTCGTTGTCGCATGGCGCTACAACTTCGTTGGTCAAACACACTTCCCATTATTTGCCACAGTTTTGGATTTTGTGACAATAAACTTGTGAATGGGTTAGTTTTGTGTGGCTTTTGACAATGTGACAAAGAGACTACCTTTGGAACATGAGTGAGTGTGCCACCTGGTTGTCAGGTTTGGGTTTTTTAATGTAAGAGTACAACTGTGACCAAAACTCAACAGAGGAAACGGATCTAATAATGTTGTCAGTGCTATTGTGAATTAGCTACTACCACCGCTAAGACTTTCTACTGCTGCTACCAAAACA
>NW_013955931.1:0-1509 GCF_001266775.1 Austrofundulus limnaeus
TTACTGAACAACTGCACTGCAGATTAAATTATAAATGTGTGCTACCAAGGGGATAAAGAAGAGGAGACCTGGACAACAAAATAATGTGCACGACCATGAATGCAGTTTGCGATCCGTGCACACAGAAATAGGCTCAGATTTTAAAAACACAGCCTCGCGGCTCGATGCTCGCTCTGTGGCAAACACTCGCCAACCAGTCTGCAGCAGTGAGACACCACCTTTACTCTGAAATCACTCTCGGTGGACGACAACCCACTCACACTTGCAAAGCCGCCTGAAATTTAAGCTTGATGCTTGACATTTAATAGGTCCATATCACAAAGCTGTAAGTACACATCTTTCATTCTTTAAACGCTTCGTGAGGTTCACCAGGCCTCACTCGTTTTCCAGCATCTACTCCTGTGGTGCGGATGGGACGTCCTCATCCTTAGACTCTAGTTTTTCTTCTTTCTTTTCCTCTGTCTTCTCTTTCTCAGCCTCCCCGGCTGCAGCTGATACATCCTCTACTTTTTCTTCAGTTTTCTGCTTCCCTGACACCTCGTTCATGTCTGACTCTTCCTTCTTCTCCGTCTCGTCTCCCTGACTGACTTTCTGCTCCTCGTTCCTCTCCTCGTTCGGCTCTTCCTCATCCGTCTTGGACTGTAGTGGCTGTTTCTCCTCATTGTCCTGCTTGAGCACAGTCTCCTGTTTCAGCTGGACCTCTCCGTCCTTCTGCTGAAGAGGCGTTTCCTCCTCCAACCTCACCTCACCCTCCTGTTTCGAAGCGTCCGCCGCCTCGGCGCCGTCGCATATGTCCTCCACTTTGGCTGATTTGGACAGGATCTCGTGCAGCTCGGGAGACATGAAGTAAGGCCTCTCGGATGAGCCATCGTTCCTTTCCAAGTCCTCGCCTTTAGTCCGGTGTGTGCAAGTTTGTTTTTTTATTGATTGGGTTAATGGGAAACAATGGGGGAAAAGCAAAGTAATGCATGGAGATAAAAGGAAATTAATGGAAAAAAGAGACAAAGAGAAGAAATGTCAACACCTCAGGCAGGAAGCAGAGGAAACCAGCAGCTCAGCTTCAGACAGTTGGAGGAGATCCGGTTAAAGCAAATGTAAAAATGACTCACAGAAACACAGGAACAGGGTGTCCACGCACATGGCGTACACGCTGAAGAAGCCGTGGGCAATCAGGTAGGAGCCCACTACCACCGTCTGAGAGGAGGAAATCACAAAAAGTCAAAACAACTCTCAGTAAAATATTAATCCATTTAAAGTCCAGATGGTAAGGCAACAAAGGGGTATATATTCTGCTCTTACCAGACTTGGTACCCAGTAATAGTTGAGAGCTGGTGCAGCGTTCTCCGCAGCTTTGATTCTCCCGGAGAAGAAGAAGAAAGAGAAAATTCCTACAGAGAGATGAAATGAAAACATATTGATCTGAACTAAAAAGCCACACGGCGCTCCCCCCCTGGAGCTCAGGTCTATAAATAAAACTCTTTCTTACCCACAATTCCCACAATGAGGAGC
>NW_013955931.1:2377-2830 GCF_001266775.1 Austrofundulus limnaeus
GTGGCCTACTGTGAGTGGGCGGTACCAAACTTTGTAGGCGTGTTCTAGGGGGCGTGGACTACCTCCCTGTGTGCGTGGCTTCCACCAATGACGTTTATGGGCGTGGCCACAGCCCTTAGAAAATTTCAAATGGGTGTGGACGTGGCCTACTGTGAGTGGGCGGTACCAAACTTTGTAGGCGTGTTCTAGGGGACGTGCACTACCTCACTGTGGGCATGGCTTCCACTGATGACGGTTGTGGGCGTGACCACAGCCCTTAGAAAATTTCAAATGGGTGTGGATGTGGCCTACTGTGAGTGGGCGGTACCAAACTTTGTAGGCGTGTTCTAGGGGGCGTGGACTACCTCCCTGTGGGCGTGGCTTCCTCCGATAACGTTTGTGGGCGTGGCCAAAGCCCTCAGAAAACTTCAAACAAGTGTGGGCGTGGCCTACTGTGAGTGGGCGGTACCAAAC
>NW_013955931.1:3830-4458 GCF_001266775.1 Austrofundulus limnaeus
GCCCAATAATCTGCAGTCAGTCTAGTATACAACAGACTCTTTAATTTCACCACTGTTAAAGGTCTGGAATAAAATGATCAGTTTGCGCTGACCTGCTGGCCTCTTGATGAGAGCGATGGCAATCAGGATTTTTTTCCTGAGGAAGATGAGCAGCAGGATGATGATAAACTCCACGATAGCCAGGATGATCACTGCAGCGATAATTCAGATTACTGATGTAAAAAGTGGGATTGACTGTGGCAGTGCGGATGTGATTGTCCTTACTGAAGGCCAGCCAGGTCTGTCTGATCTGCAGGTACACAGAGAAGTCCGTCTGCAGGCCCAGATCTTTGATGGTGACATCAGCGCCAGGTTCTCCTTTCAGGGCGGCGTACTCCATGTAGCAGTGGAAAATACCTGAAATCATTTGTGCGCGTTAGGGAAAATGTTCGGCCTAATCTTTACAGGCAGCGTCTTTATTTTCAGGGAGCCGCAGTTTACCGTAGCCGATGACAAGGATAACCAAAACGATCATGACCCAGACCATGATGCCCGCCAGGAACCGCAGCAGGACGATGAAGATCAAGCTGACCACCATGGCAATCACCAGACCCCTGCAGAGGGAAAAACAAACAAAATTAAATATTCA
>NW_013955932.1:0-298 GCF_001266775.1 Austrofundulus limnaeus
GAGCTCAAATCAAACTTAAAGTCTTAAAGAAAAGAAAAGAAAAGAAAAGGTTTGCTGTGGCAACAAGAACATCCACAAACTGAGGAGGAAACACAGACATGAGATGAAACAAATGAACAAGACCAGGAAACAAGAGCTGAAGATGAAATGAAAGAATCCAACATGTTTGTTCTGTTTTCACACAGCAAGAAGGACTTTTCACTTTGCTTTTTCTTCCAGAGTCAAACTCTGTGAAGCTGCAGGAGCAAAGTTTACTTTGACAAATGTTCTTCTACTGCTGCAGGTGGACCAGTTTAGC
>NW_013955932.1:5418-5702 GCF_001266775.1 Austrofundulus limnaeus
GTCCACAACTTTATAACGATTTAGAAGGTAAATCGTTCTTGTTGTTATTGTCTGTAGATAATCTGAGGTTGTGAGTCCGCTGGTGTTACGACAGCCTAAGGACTTGTTTGTTTGTGAGCTAAAACTTTGAACTGAAGCTACGGAGCTCAGTGAGCAGACGAATGTGTATTCAGTGGTTCTGTTCAGAACCAGAACCGAACCAGTGGCGTGCACGTGAGCGCGCACGTAACGCCGACTGAACTGTATGCAAATAGCCACTCCCTGTTTCTTTGTCCGTGTCTCTT
>NW_013955932.1:11762-12074 GCF_001266775.1 Austrofundulus limnaeus
ATTATTTCCAGAACAAATCTTGAATGAATCCAGTCTTTACAGAGCTCATGAGTCACACAGACCTAAAGGAACAAATAACTGTGCATACATAACCACACTGGCACTTGATTTAAGAGTTACATATTTTTAACAGGAGCTCTGTAACACTGCATTAACCAGATCCAGTGGGACTAAACTGAAAGCTTTATTGAAAGCAGGTCACCACACATAAACCAGACTTGTCCTCAGATCAAATGTTCAGATCAGTGATTGACGAACTTTTCTGCTGTTGAGTCACAAACTGAAAGTTTCAGAGACTTGTGAGCCCGACTG
>NW_013955932.1:16542-17043 GCF_001266775.1 Austrofundulus limnaeus
ATTCTGAGGACATTCTGAGGACATTCTGAGGACATTCTGAGGACATTCTGAGGACATTCTGAGGACATTCTGAGGACATTCTGAGGACATTCTGAGGACATTCCATTTAGTCTATTGTAACATTTGCCCAACATTATGGTTTGGAGTTCTTGCTTGGTCCTCAGAACATTTAGTGTGAACATTGAGCTAGAACATTCTTTGAACATTCCCTTAATGTTATTATTTCCCTGCAGTCTTTTAAAGTGATCCACGATTAGTTGTAACATTAAACTTTATTTGACAAACATTTATTGCAACTGTAAAATAAAGACTAAAAATAGGCTTTTTAGTTTTGTAAATTTTCTAATTCTATTTCAACAATAGTTGATAATAGTAATAAGTAATAGCTCCTTTAAATTATTTCCAGAACAAATCTTGACTGAATCCAGTCTTTACAGAGCTCATGAGTCTCACAGACCTAAAGGAACAAATAACTGTGCATACATAACCACACTGGCACTT
>NW_013955932.1:18043-19047 GCF_001266775.1 Austrofundulus limnaeus
ATAAAAAACGTCATAAACTAAATAAAAATATATATATTCCCGTGACATTTAGGGGTTTGAATGACAATAAATTATCTTTTAAAACAGCATGGGGTTTAAGAGGGGGTCCCTGGAATTTTCTTCACCATTGTAAGGGGTCCCCAGACCCAAAAGGTTTGAGAAGCCCTGCTGTAGAGCCTCCATCAGGTCCACACTTTAGTTTTCAGTCAGAGACATGAACAGTAGAGTGCCCCCTGGTGGCTGCAGACCTCAGCAGCAGCTCATCACGTTTCTGTCTGTCTCCATCAGGTGTGTCACCACACCACCACCCACCACTCTCCACTCCATCTGCACAGTGACAGGACACTCAGTCATTGACTTCTCCAGCCACTTGGACTTTGTAAAGGATCTGTGTGAGTACTTGTTGCTGAAAATCGAGAGTCTCTCTGTGAAGGCCAGCTTTCTTGAGCGTCGTACAGATGTGAGCTTCCTGGACAGCGTGTGGCTGNGCTGATTTATTTGTTGTGTTTCTGATTGTTTTCAGGTGAACTTCACCAGTGAAAACTGTGTGGTTTGTTTCAATGGTTTTTACGACCCTCAGGGGAGAGGAGACTGTGTGCTGGTTCCTCCAGAAACTGGAGGATTGTTCTATATTAACCCAGGAAGAAGTTTTGAATTTTTTTTCCTCCAGAATCTGCCAACCATCAGCAACCCCAAGGAATGCCACATATACTTTGGTTTTTACAGTGATGTGAGTGTTTTTTTCCAAACATTTGTTTAAACTTTTAAGAACATTTGAGAGAAAGAAATCAACAGAAAATATGTGGTACCACCACCACTCTGTTCTATATATTGTTTATATTTTTACAAGTTTTATATTTACTGCTATTACTTCTAATAGTCAATATGAACATAAACAGTGCGGATTTAAAAACTTTGATTAAATATTTTATAAAAAAACAACAATATTTCTTTATTGCAGGCTGTAGTTTATGCAGCAAACTTTGGGTCAGAAGCAGCTCTGA
>NW_013955933.1:0-670 GCF_001266775.1 Austrofundulus limnaeus
GAAAACGTAGTTTCCGGGTTTAGTTTTTTCCTGAATTGCAATTTTCCAAAACCAATGTTGTATAACGTTGCTGTTATGATGAAATGCAGAAACGGGCGTGATAGAAGCGGTAGGAGGTTGGCACCTTCTTGTCACAACCTGCGGGCCAAATTTTTTACCCCCTCCACAAAATAACTTACTGTGTGATCGATCAGAAGTTCGTGGGAGTGTTTGTTTATGCTAAAAGCACTCAGACACTGCATTTTGCTTCAACCACTCACTTAAAAAAACCTACTTGCATCCAGAAGCCAACTGTTGTAGGTTACCAAGAAGCAGACATTTATAAAGATAGTCTAACAGTCAGAAACTCATGGATGGAGATAAAACAGACATTGTGCACAAAGGAATCTGTAACAAAAACTGTGGAACTTTAAACGTGACAGATTTGTGCACAAATAACGTCAGTGAAGGGGCTCAGATTTTATTTTAGATTTTCAGATTTGATTTGAATTTTAAAACACCACACAACTACGTGACTGCGCGCCGTCCGGTCGGCTGCCAAACAATGATAGTGAAGCTTTTAGACCACCTGCAGATCACAAGGCTGAACTAAAAAAACACAAAATGGTTCTTATTCTAAGCAGATTCTCAGGTTCTGTTACTTCACAGGAACATCTGAGAGCAAACTGTG
>NW_013955933.1:6914-8129 GCF_001266775.1 Austrofundulus limnaeus
GGTTCTTGCATGAGGCCCATTACATCTACTCATGATAAAACACTGAAACATTACATCTACTCATGATAAAACACTGAAACATTACATCTGCTCTCAAAAAAACACTGAAACTTTACATTACATCTCAAAAAACACTGAAACTTTACATCTACTCTCAGTAAAACACTGAAATATTACATTACATCTACTCTCTATAAAACACTGAAACATTACATCTGCTCTTAATAAACACTGAAACATTACATTACATCTACTCTCTATAAAACACTGAAACATTACATCTGCTCTTAATAAACACTGAAACGCTACATCTACTCTCAATACAACACTGAAACATACCTACTCTCAATAAAACACTGAAGCATTACATCTACTCTCAATAAAACACTGAAACATTACATCTACTCTCAATAAAACACTGAAACTTTACATTACATCTATTCTCAATAAAACACTGAAACATTACATCTACTATCAATAAAACACTGAAACTTTACACTACATCTACTCAAAAAAACACTGAAACATTACATCTACTCTTAATAAACACTGAAACATTACATTAACTCTCAATAAACACTGAAACATTACATCTATTCTCAATACAACACTGAAACACACCTACTCTAAATAAAACACTGAAACATTACATCTGTGCTCAATAAAACACTGAAACGTTATATTTATTCTCAATAAAACACTGAAACATTATATCTATTCTCAATAAAACACTTAATTATTACATCTTTTCTCAATAAAACACTGAAGCTTTACATCTACTCTCAATAAAACACTGAAACATTACATCTACTCTCAATAAACACTGAAACATTACATCTATTCTCAATACAACACTGAAACACACCTACTCTAAATAAAACGCTGAAACATTACATCTGCGCTCAATAAAACACTGAAACATTATATATATTCTCAATAAAACACTGAAGCTTTATATCTACTCTCAATTAAACAGTGAAACATTAAATCTACTCTCAATAAAACGCTGAAACATTTACATCTACTCTCAATAAACACTGAAACATTACATCTATTCTCAGTAAAACACTGAAACATTACATCTACTCTCAATAAACACTGAAACATTACATCTATTCTCAGTAAAACACTGAAACTTTACATCTACTCTCAATAAACACTGAAACATTACATCTACTCTTTATGAAACACTGAAACTTTACATTACATCTACTC
>NW_013955933.1:9129-9832 GCF_001266775.1 Austrofundulus limnaeus
CTCTCAATACAACACTGAAACATTACATCTACTCTCAATAAAACACTGAAACGTTACATCTACTCTCAATAAAACACTGAAATATTACATCTACTCTCAATTAAACAGTGAAACATTACATCTACTCTCAATTAAACAGTGAAACATTACATCTACTCTCAATTAAACAGTGAAACATTACATCTAGGGCCTACAGTTGATAAAATACTGAAACTTCTCTGCATGTAAAGTCCTGTCTGTTGTATGTTGTCCACAATGACAACAAGCCTTGTTCCTGTGATGGCACTCAAAGCTTCCTGCACATCTTTTAATTTGCTGGTTCTTCTAAAACTCAACAATGACTTTTTTATTCAGATCAGAACTACCTCCTGTCACAACACCCTGCTGCATCTTTTTGCCAAAGATGCCCAAAGTCTCTGAGTTGTTCTGTTAATGAGATTATCCAAAGCCATTTCTATTACTTCTATTTTTCCTTTACTTACATGTCAGGTTGTACAGACTGTCTGTAAATTAAACAGATTTCCCTTCATTTTGCAGAGACGTAGGACAATCTCACATGTGTTTTCAACAACTCAGCTTCAAATTTGTTTTACGTCTCAGAGCCTGAACTTAAAAAAATAACAATTAAGTAACCACCTCTCATCTTGCTCCTCATCCTCCTCTCCCTGATACCCTGTGCTGCAGATGCTGTTATCTCTGCCTC
>NW_013955934.1:0-450 GCF_001266775.1 Austrofundulus limnaeus
AGGAATGTCCAACCCAGGGAAGACCCAGGACACACTGGAGAGACTACAAAGATTCTTTACAAAAAAATTTGACTAAAACATTCTGTGCAGTGAGTTAAAACGATGGTGTGGTGTGCAGTGAGTAGACATGTTGATGTTTAAGGAGTTGACATGATGTGAAGTAAGTAGACATGTTGATGTGCAGTGAGTTGACATGATGTTGTGCAGTTAATACACATGTTAATGTGCGGTGACTTAAATTTCTATAAGGTAAGTTGATGTGCAGTGAGTTTGCATTTCATTGTGCAGTCAGTTTACATGTTAATGTGCAGTGAGTATACATGTTAATGTGCAGTGAGTTTACATGTTAATGTGCAGTCAGTTTACATGTTAATGTGCAGTCAGTTTACATGTTAATGTGCAGTGAGTATACATGTTAATGTGCAGTGAGTATACATGTTAATGTGCAGT
>NW_013955934.1:1252-2336 GCF_001266775.1 Austrofundulus limnaeus
ATGGTAAAGCTATTAAAATAGTTAAAAGCCATTACATATATATATATTTTTTGATCGTTAAACCCAAAAGGTCTCAGAAAAGAGGACAAGGTATTAAATTTAAAGCACTAACTACAAAATGAATTTGCTTTAGAGAAGTAAAAGCTATTTGTGAATTAATTTTGTAATTTGGTGGAATTTATAATGTTAAATGGAGCATGTTAAGAGAATAATTGTTTGGTTTAAAGGAATATTACGGCCATTTCTGATGTAAAGAAGCTGACGATTCTCTGCTGAAGTATGTGATACCTGAAGTATGCAATATCTATAGTATGTTGTATATGAAGTGTGTTTATAACACAACACAAGAATAAGAATGTGAAAGGAAACGTATGTGTCTCATTTTTCTCATACCACAGAATCACATGTTGAGGGAAGATCATTCTCTACATTACCCTCAGCCATCCCAGGTTGCAGGGTAACATGAACAATTTAAATAAAACATTGTATGAATGGAAAATATGAGAAATACAATTTTTTTCCCTTCAATTAGATTTTTAAGGATTTTTTTTACACATTTTCATCTTTGACTTAGTGTTTGTCAGCTAATTATGCCATGAATTATATTTAAGAGAATCTTTTCATGTTTGTTGCAAGTTAGAAAAATGAAAGAGGATAGTCTTATCTGTGACCGCTGATATTAAACTGTAAACTGACAGAAATAATAGCTCTTATAAAACATAATCAGAAACACAGTGATAGCGAAATCTAAAAATGTAGGAACCGAACCATAACAAATGAAAATTTGTTTCATTTAGCAAAGGTTGTAGCAATGGAAAAACGTATATTTAAAGGCAATGTGGTGCATTATAATAAGAACAAGCAGGCATGCATGGGTAAAGATTTTACTGTATGTGTCAATGAATGTGTGAGAGAGGAATAGAAACATTTTCCCTCATTCGATGGGCTTCAGCTGTGCTTTGAGGCTGAAAAAAAGCAGAGGTTACCCAGGTGCTGCTCCTGTCTTAAACTGACCTCCTCGATTAGTTCACTTCCTCCCTGTTAATTAGCAGAGCCTGTGGGTGTGTGCTGCAGTGGTAAGGAC
>NW_013955934.1:3336-4386 GCF_001266775.1 Austrofundulus limnaeus
GGCATGCATGGGTAAAGATTTTACTGTATATGTCAATGACTGTGTGAGAGAGGAATAGAAACATTTTGAGGCTGAAAAAAAGCAGAGGTTACCCAGGTGCTGCTCCTGTCTTAAACTGACCCCGTCGATTAGTTCACTTCCTCCCTGTTAATTAGCAGAGCCTGTGGGTGTGTGCTGCAGTGGTAAGGACAGTGTGTACTTACCACTCTCTAAACCAGCTGTTTTATTAAAAGACCCAGTTCCTACGCTGAGATTGCATTTTGATTCAGTTCAAATGTGTTTCAGACTAATAGAAACATATTCAGGACATAAGATTTCATCTCATTTGTGATGTTTTAAATTTCACTGAACTTTTAAAATGATCTAGAGCGGCTGTTTCTGACTGATGCTACATGTAATATTCTCTGTGACTCCTTTAGTTTCAGGTATCTGCTGAATTCAACACCTAAACGTGCTCAAATGCTCAGCTAACACATAGCTGACACTTTGAAATGGCAGCTGTAACCATCTAAATTCGGTTCTTAATTCAGTCTTAATCTCTTGACAGTGAAGTTAATAAAGGCAGGAGGAAACTACAGTATCTATTTTTGTCAGTTTGTGCAATGTGTGTGTAATGTCCACCTCATTTTTCATGACAGCTCCAAAGATCAACTGGTAAAAAAAATGAAAATTAGAAAAAGGACAAGTCATTGTTTTAGTCAAATTATTTTAAATTATTATCATCTCTAAAACCAGCTGACAAGATCTGGTATACCAATGAAAAATAACTCAGCAGAGACCGCTTCACTTCTCTGATGTGTTTATAAAGACTAATAGTCTTCCTCTAACTCTTCTCCCAATAAAAATAAAATTGAAACTGTTCAAATGTTCTGTCAGATACACCCTTCCTTTAAAGGGATCCCCGATTAACTGTAACATTAGACTTTACTTGATAAACAAATATTTTCACTGTAAAATATAGACTGTAAGAATACTGTAGGTTATTTAGTTTTGTAATTTTTTAAATATATATTTTAACACGGACGGAGCCATTTTATTTACAGACAAAGC
>NW_013955935.1:0-1158 GCF_001266775.1 Austrofundulus limnaeus
GTGTGGCCATCCAAAGTGGGAAATAGCTGGAGTCCATACACTCAGAAAAATGTCCATTTTTACAAGAAGTTTTGCCGTTATCCTTTCCATTACATATACATTCTTCAATCTTTCTTGCCATTGTTGAAGGGTGGGAGGTAAAGGTTTGAGCCAGGACAGAGTTATCATTTTTCTTGCAACCAGTAGAAGAATCTGTAATAATTGGACTTCCCTTTTCCCCATATTTTCTCCTGGGGTCAATCCCAATATGTAATGCAGTGGATTCAGTGGTAACGTGAACTTAAGTATTTGTTGAATTTCTGTCTGAACCCCCTGCCAGAATGGAATCAGTACTGGACAGTCCCAAAAAATGTGAGTGTGATCCCCAATCTTATTACAATTCCTCCAACACAAATTTGTAGCATTTCTGTCATATTTTGAAATACTGACAGGTGTTTTAAAGAATCTCATTCTTAATTTCCAGTCGAATTCCTTCCAGCCTGGACAGTGAGTGATCCTAAAACCTTTTTCACAAATCTCCTCCCATTCCCCATCTTCAACAACAATATTCATTTCTAGTTCCCACTTTTGCTTTATATCTATAGAATTATCAAATAAATGCATCTGTAGGTGTTTATATAAATTAGAAATAATCTTCCTCTTATTATTTTCCTCTACACATTTTATTATAAAGTTTTCTAAAGGTAAAGTGTTTTGTTTCAAAGCAGGCCATTCTTTGTGTGATAAAAAATAATCCCTTAATTGCAAGTACTTATAGAAATCTTTAGAACTTAAACCATGTTTATCTTGCAACTGTTTAAATGACTTAAGGGTTTCTCCACTGAATAACTGACTAATTCTTATTAACCCTTTCTGTGCCCATCTCTGATAACCCGTATCCAGTTTGTTTGGAAGAAAGTCAGCAATCTTAGCTATTTTTATTATACGTGATATTGTTAAAGGTGCTCCTACTTTCTTCCTCACTAAAGACCAAATTCTGTATGTACAATTAATCCACTCATTTTCAATTTTTAGATCCTTCCATTTTTTCCCTGCATAAATGACATCACTTCAAGAGGTACCAGCGGGCATGCATTGTTCTCCAAACTAATCCAGTTTGTCTCCTCGTCCTGTACCAGCCACTCGACTACAACATGAAGCTGTGCTGCCCAGTAGTAC
>NW_013955935.1:1738-2617 GCF_001266775.1 Austrofundulus limnaeus
CTCCTAGACACTATAACTGCACAAAAAACAGTTTAAAAATGCAAAAAAAGTGCATTTAGCATGATATGTCTCCTTTAAGGTTCTCCTAATATTATTTATCCCTAAACGACCCATTATAAACCCTGTTTGGTCTGGTTTGATTATTGTGTGAATACATTTCTGAATTCGATTTGCCAGTATTGTAGTTAAAATTTTAAAATCACAGCAGAGCAAACTTATTGGTCTGTAGGACGAGCAATTTATAGGGTCTTTGCCTTCTTTGGGAATTATATATATTATTGCTTCTGACCAAGACTTTGGGGGGTCCTCATTTGTGAGGGCGTAATTAAATACTCTTTGTAGTAGGGGGGTAACCTCAGCTTTAAAGTGCTTATAAAATTCCACAGGGAATCCATCAACTCCTGGCACCTTGTTGTTCTTTAAATTCTTTATGACCTCCTCGATTTCCTGCTTTGTGATTGGATCCCTCATTGCCATAGCATAATTTTCTGTTAATTTTGATAACTTAATTTTACTCAGTTGACTCTCAATCTTCTCTACTTTGCTATCTATTTCCTCTGAATCATAGAGTGTCTCATAGTAAGCTGAGAAAACTTCTGCAATGTCCTTAGGTTGGGACAGTATTTTCTTTGTCAAAGGGTTCATTATCTTTTCCACTGTGCGATCTGCCTGTTTCTTGCGCAACTGAGATGCTAGTAGCCTGCTGGCCCTGTTCCCTGATTCATAATACTTTTGATTAGCAAACCTTAATGCCCCCTCTGCCTTATGCGTCAACAGAATATCCAGTGTTTGTCTGTATTCACCAAGAGATATTAGAGTAGTTTCATCATTAGTCTTTTTATGCTCCGCCTCCAATTGTCGTATGAGATTTTCTAATTC
>NW_013955935.1:3617-4162 GCF_001266775.1 Austrofundulus limnaeus
GCCCTGTTCCCTGATTCATAATACTTTTGATTAGCAAACCTTAAAGCCCCCTCTGCCTTATGCGTCAACAGAATATCCAGTGTTTGTCTGTATTCACCAAGAGATTTTAGAGTAGTTTCATCATTAGTCTTTTTATGCTCCGCCTCCAATTGTCGTATGTGATTTTCTAATTCTACTTGTTTTTTATCACGTTCTTTTTTGATTTGGGATGACATGGAAATTAACTTCCCCATCAACACAGCTTTTGCAGCTTCCCAAAGGGTGGAGACTGATACTTCCCCATTGTCATTGTGTTCCATATACTCTGTCCAGTCTTTCTTAATTCTTTGAATTATTTCTGGATAGTTTAGAAGTGAAACATTCATTCTCCACTGTTTAGGTTGTTTATCATTCTCTAAATTTATTGTCATAACAACTGGATTATGGTCTGACATTGTTATTGGTTCAATATGACAATTTGTAACTTTATGTGCATGCCTCTTTAAAACCAAAAAGAAATCTATTCTGGAATAGCTTCCATGGACTTTTGAGAAAAAGGTGTAATC
>NW_013955936.1:0-738 GCF_001266775.1 Austrofundulus limnaeus
GGACAGACTCAGACCTGGACAGACTCAGAGCAGGACAGACTCAGACCAGGACAGACTCAGACCTGGACAGACTCAGACCTGGACAGACTCAGACCAGGACAGACAGACCTGGACAGACTCAGAGCAGGACAGACTCAGACCTGGACAGACTCAGACCTGGACAGACTCAGAGCAGGACAGACTCAGACCTGGACAGACTCAGAGCAGGACAGACTCAGACCTGGACAGACTCAGAGCAGGACAGACTCAGACCTGGACAGACTCAGACCAGGACAGACTCAGACCTGGACAGACTCAGACCTGGACAGACTCAGACCTGGACAGACCAGGACAGACTCAGACCAGGACAGACTCAGACCTGGACAGACTCAGACCTGGACAGACTCAGACCTGGACAGACTCAGACCTGGACAGACTCAGGACAGACTCAGACCAGGACAGACTCAGACCTGGACAGACCAGGACAGACTCAGACCTGGACAGACCAGGACAGACTCAGACCTGGACAGACTCAGACCTGGACAGACTCAGACCTGGACAGACTCAGACCTGGACAGACCAGGACAGACTCAGACCTGGACAGACCAGGACAGACTCAGACCAGGACAGACTCAGACCTGGACAGACCAGGACCTGGACAGACCAGGACAGACTCAGACCAGGACAGACTCAGACCAGGACAGACTCAGACCTGGACAGACTCAGACCTGGACAGACTCAGACCTGGACAGACTCAGA
>NW_013955936.1:1738-2033 GCF_001266775.1 Austrofundulus limnaeus
GGACAGACTCAGACCAGGACAGACTCAGACCTGGACAGACTCAGACCTGGACAGAATCAGACCTGGACAGACTCAGACCAGGAAAGACTCAGACCTGGACAGACCAGGACAGACTCAGACCAGGACAGACTCAGACCTGGACAGACTCAGACCAGACTCAGACCAGGACAGACTCAG
Source organism: Austrofundulus limnaeus (assembly GCF_001266775.1). NCBI lineage: Eukaryota > Metazoa > Chordata > Actinopteri > Cyprinodontiformes > Rivulidae > Austrofundulus > Austrofundulus limnaeus. The sequence goes on from NW_013955936.1 coordinate 1,916, forward strand.
ACCAGGACAGACTCAGACCTGGACAGACTCAGAACAGACTCAGACCAGGACAGACTCAGACCTGGACAGACCAGGACAGACTCAGACCAGGACAGACTCAGACCTGGACAGACTCAGA
>NW_013955936.1:2906-3555 GCF_001266775.1 Austrofundulus limnaeus
TACTTTACAGTACTTCAGTATAACCAACTTTACTTTACAGTACTTTACTTCAGTATAACCAACTATACTTTACAGTACTTCAGTATAACCAACTTTACTTTACAGTACTTTACTTCAGTATAACCAACTATACTTTACAGTACTTCAGTATAACCAACTTTACTTTACAGTACTTTACTTCAGTATAACCAACTATACTTTACAGTACTTCAGTATAACCAACTTTACTTTACAGTACTTTACTTCAGTATAACCAACTTTACTTTACAGTACTTTACTTCAGTACAACCAACTTTACAGTACTTTACTTCAGTAGAACCAGCTTTACTTTACAGTACTTTACTTCAGTATAACCAGCTTTACTTTACAGTACTTTACTTCAGTATAACCAGCTTTACTTTACAGTACTTTACTTCAGTATAACAAACTTTACTTTACAGTCTTTTATTTCAGTTCAACCAACTTTACAGTACTTTACTTCAGTATAACAAACTTTACTTTACAGTACTTTATTCAGTATAACCAACTATACTTTACAGTACTTCAGTATAACCAACTTTACTTTACAGTACTTTATTCAGAATAACCAACTACACTTTACAGTACTTCAGTATAACCAACTTTACTTTACAGTACTTTATTCAGAATA
>NW_013955936.1:4555-5452 GCF_001266775.1 Austrofundulus limnaeus
TACAGGACCTGAAGAGACCAGTTCTACTGGACCTGAAGAGACCAGTTCTACTGGACCTGAAGAGACCAGTTCTACTGGACCTGAAGAGACCAGTTCTACAGGACCTGAAGAGACCAGTTCTACTGGACCTGAAGAGACCAGTTCTACTGGACCTGAAGAGACCAGTTCTATAGGACCTAAAGAGACCAGTTCTACTGGACCTGAAGAGACCAATCTGGTGAACCTGAACAGACTAGTGAACCTGAGCAGTCTGGTGAACCTGAACAGACTGGTGAACCTGAGCAGACCGGTGAACCTGAGCAGACTGGTGAACCTGAGCAGACCGGTGAACCTGAGCAGACTAGTGAACCTGAGCAGTCTGGTGAACCTGAGCAGTCTGGTGAACCTGAGCAGTCTGGTGAACCTGAGCAGTCTGGTGATCCTGAGCAGTCTGGTGAACCTGAGCAGTCTGGTGAACCTGAGCAGACTGGTGAACCTGAGCAGTCTGGTGAACCTGAGCAGTCTGGTGAACCTGAGCAGACTGGTGAACCTGAGCAGTCTGGTGAACCTGAGCAGACTGGTGAACCTGAACAGACTGGTGAACCTGAGCAGACTGGTGAACCTGAACAGACTGGTGAACCTGAACAGACTGGTGAACCTGAACAGACTGGTGAACCTGAACAGACTAGTGAACCTGAGCAGATCAGTGAACCTGAACAGACTGGTGAACCTGAGCAGACTGGTGAACCTGAACAGACTGGTGAACCTGACCAGACTAGTGAACCTGAACAGACTGGTGAACCTGAACAGACTGGTGAACCTGAACAGACTGGTGAACCTGAACAGACTGGTGAACCTGAGCAGACTGGTGAACCTGAACAGACTGGTGAACCTGAACAGACTGGTGAACCTGAACAG
>NW_013955937.1:0-1339 GCF_001266775.1 Austrofundulus limnaeus
ACAGGTCATCAGGCAAACAGGTTGTCAGACAGACAGGTCATCAGGCAGACAGGTCATCAGAAAGACAGGTCATCAGGCAGACAGGTCATCAGAAAGACAGGTCATCAGAAAGACAGGTCATCAGGCAAACAGGTCATCAGACAGACAGGTCATCAGGCAGACAGGCCATCAGACAGACAGGTCATCAGGCAGACAGGTCATCAGACAGACAGGTCATCAGACATACAGGTCATCAGGCAGACAGGTCATCAGACATACAGGTCATCAGACAGACAGGTCATCAGAAAGACAGGTCATCAGGCAGACAGGCCATCAGACAGACAGGTCATCAGGCAGACAGGCCATCAGACAGACAGGTCATCAGGCAGACAGGTCATCAGACAGACAGGTCATCAGAAAGACAGGTCATCAGGCAAACAGGTCGTCAGGCAGACAGGTCATCAGACATACAGGTCATCAGGTAGACAGGTCATCAGACAGACAGGTCATCAGGCAGACAGGTCATCAGACAGACAGGTCATCAGACAGACAGGTCATCAGACAGACAGGTCATCAGGCAAACAGGTCGTCAGGCAGACAGGTCATCAGACATACAGGTCATCAGATAGACAGGTCATCAGAAAGACAGGTCATCAGGCAAACAGGTCGTCGGGCAGACAGGTCATCAGACATACAGGTCATCAGACAGACAGGTCATCAGGCAGACAGGTCATCAGACAGACAGGTCATCAGGCAAACAGGTCATCAGGCAGACAGGTCATCAGACAGACAGGTCATCAGGCAGACAGGTCATCAGGCAGACAGGTCATCAGACAGACAGGTCATCAGGCAGACAGGTCATCAGGCAAACAGGTCATCAGGGGAAAAGGTACCTTGTTGTTGTCGACATCCCTGAAGGTCAAAGCAAAATAGTCTTTTTCCAGCAGGTTGATGTGTTCACAAACTTTCTCAAAGAGCTGAAGACCTCGAGCTCGTTTCTGATCAGATCACAAACAAGTTTTTATTTACTGTGTTGCTTCTAAGATTCTACAGACTGATGGTCTACAGATTCAGTTTGTACACTCAGTTTGTATAGATTCAATTTGTACAGACTCAGTTTCTATGATTCAATTTTCTTCTCAGTTTGTATAGTTTCACATTGTACAGACTGTAAAGATTCATTTTGTACAGACTCAGTTTGTATAGATTCAGTTTGTACAGACTCAGTTTGTATAGATTCAGTTTGTATAGATTCAGTTTATACAGACTCAGTTTGTATAGATTCAGTTTGTATAGACTCAGTTTGTATAGACTCAGTTTGTATAGATTCAGTTTGTACAGACTCAGTTTGTATAGATTC
>NW_013955937.1:2339-3572 GCF_001266775.1 Austrofundulus limnaeus
AGACTCAGTTCAGTTTGTACAGACTCAGTTTGTATAGACTCAGTTTGTACAGACTCAGTTTGTACACACTCAGTTTGAATAGATTCAGTTTGTATAGATTCATTTTGCAGAGACTCAGTTTGTACAGACTCCGTTTGTACACACTCAGTTTGTATAGATTCAGTTTGTATAGATTCAGTTTGTATAGACTCAGTTTGTATGATTCAGTTTGTATAGATTCAGTTTGTATAGATTCAGTTTGTATAGATTCAGTTTGTATAGACTCAGTTTGTACAGACTCAATTTGTACAGACTCATTTTGTACAGACTCAGTTTGTATAGATTCAGTTTGTATAGACTCAGTTTGTATAGACTCAGTTTGTACAGACTCAGTTTGTATAGATTCGGTTTGTATAGATTCACTTTGTACAGACTCAGTTTGTATAGATGTATTTTGTACAGACTCAGTTTGTACACACTCAGTTTGAATAGATTCAGTTTGTATAGATTCAGTTTGTACACACTCAGTTTGTATAGATTCAGTTTGTATAGATTCAGTTTGTATAGTCTCAGTTTGTATAGATTCAGTTTGTATAGACTCAGTTTGTACAGATTCAGTTTGTACACACTCATTTTGTACACACTCAGTTTGTATAGATTCCGTTTGTATAGACTCAGTTTGTATAGACTCAGTTTGTATAGACTCAGTTTGTACAGACTCAGTTTGCAAAGATTCAGTTTGTACAGACACAGTTTGTACAGATTCAGTTTGTATAGATTCAGTTTGTACAGATGTATTTTGTACAGACTCATTTTGTACACACTCAGTTTGCAAAGATTCAGTTTGTACAGACACAGTTTGTACAGATTCAGTTTGTATAGATTCAGTTTGTACAGATGTATTTTGTACAGACTCATTTTGTACACACTCAGTTTGCAAAGATTCAGTTTGTACACACTCAGTTTGTACACACTCAGTTTGCAAAGATTCAGTTTGTACAGACACAGTTTGTACAGATTCAGTTTGTATAGATTCAGTTTGTACAGATGTATTTTGTACAGACTCATTTTGTACATATGTATTTTGTACAGACTCAGTTTGTACACACTCAGTTTGCAAAGATTCAGTTTGTACAGACACAGTTTGTACAGATTCAGTTTGTATAGATTCAGTTTGTACAGATGTATTTTGTACAGACTCATTTTGTACATATGTATTTTGTACAGACTCATTTTGTACATATGTATTTTGTA
>NW_013955938.1:0-454 GCF_001266775.1 Austrofundulus limnaeus
CACAGAGTCTCTGTGAGGAGACCACCCTCTCTGTCCTCTACAGATCCTGGTCTCACAGAGGGTCTGTGAGGAGACCACTCTGTCCTCTACAGATCCTGGTCTCACAGAGTCTCTGTGAGGAGACCACCCTGTCCTCTACAGATCCTGGTCTCACAGAGTCTCTGTGAGGAGACCACCCTGTCCTCTACAGATCCTGGTCTCAGAGTCTCTGTGAGGAGACCACCCTGTCCTCTACAGATCCTGGTCTCACAGAGTCTCTGTGAGCAGACCACCCTGTCCTCTACAGATCCTGGTCTCAAAGAGGGTCTGCGAGGAGACCACCCTGTCCTCTACAGATCCTGGTCTCACAGAGTCTCTGTGAGGAGACTACCCTGTCCTCTACAGATCCTGGTCTCACAGAGTCTCTGTGAGGAGACCACCCTGTCTGTCCTCTACAGATCCTGGTCTCACAGAG
>NW_013955938.1:1454-2327 GCF_001266775.1 Austrofundulus limnaeus
GGTCTATAATAATCCGGCTCTCCTCCTGGTCTATAATAATCCGGCTCTCCTCCTGGTCTATAATAATCTGGCTCTCCTGCTGGTGTTTAATAATCTGGCTCTCCTCCTGGTCTATAATAACCCGGCTCTCCTCCTGGTCTATAATAATCCGGCTCTCCTCCTGGTCTATAATAACCCGGCTCTCCTCCTGGTCTATAATAATCCGGCTCTCTTCCTGGTCTACAATAATCTGGCTCTCCTCCTGGTCTATAATAATCCGGCTCTCTTCCTGGTCTACAATAATCTGGCTCTCCTCCTGGTCTATAATAATCCGGCTCTCCTCCTGGTCTATAATAATCTGGCTCTCCTCCTGGTCTATAATAACCCGGCTCTCCTCCTGGTCCCTGTAAACCTGGCTCTCCTCCTGGTCTATAATAATCTGGCTCTCCTCCTGGTCTATAATAACCCGGCTCTCCTCCTGGTCTATAATAACCCGGCTCTCCTCCTGGTCTATAATAATCCGGCTCTCCTCCTGGTCTATAATAATCCGGCTCTCCTCCTGGTCTATAATAACCCGGCTCTCCTCCTGGTCCCTGTAAACCTGGCTCTCCTCCTGGTCTATAATAACCCGGCTCTCCTCCTGGTCTATAATAATCCGGCTCTCTTCCTGGTCTACAATAATCTGGCTCTCCTCCTGGTCTATAATAATCCGGCTCTCCTCCTGGTCTATAATAATCCGGCTCTCCTCCTGGTCTATAATAACCCGGCTCTCCTCCTGGTCTATAATAATCCGGCTCTCTTCCTGGTCTACAATAATCTGGCTCTCCTCCTGGTCTATAATAATCCGGCTCTCCTCCTGGTCTATAATAATCCGGCTCTCCTCCTGGTCTATAA
>NW_013955938.1:3327-3577 GCF_001266775.1 Austrofundulus limnaeus
CAAAATAGTATAACTAGCATTAAGTTTATCCATAGAAAAAATGTGCAAACAGTCTAAAACATACAAAGCTCCCATGAACAATTATAATTGTTAAAATAAAACCAATAGTTTCACAAATACCTTGACTTTTGTGTTTAAAACAAAACAAAAAATATTTCAAGGTGGTACATTAAGAACATTGCAAAACTTTTCAGAACAGTGTATCTTCTACACATTTAAATGTTTACATTTTTTAAAGAAAGTGATATCC
>NW_013955938.1:4545-5181 GCF_001266775.1 Austrofundulus limnaeus
GTCAGTTCTTGACAGAGGAGGAACAGCAAAATCAGCATCAGATATTTCTGGGATGCACAACGTTGAGCTGTTGTCAATGTCCAGAGTTGAATTGCTGTCACTGTCCAGAGATTCTTTAATGGATTGAAAATTAGACTCCGATGATGCCATTGCCTCTTGATTTTTTCTTGAAGACTAATGAACGAAAAGACATTCTGATTAGGTTTAGGAAGCATAGAGTTTAATACTGATTACATTCAAGACCACACTAAAAGTAATTACTGTAGACATTTGTACAAGTGGTAACTTCAATTCATTAATTACATTTTACTTATGCAAATATAAAACTGTCAAGGAAAGAAAAAGATTAGAACACAGTTTGTTTAATAACCTTGATCAAGTATCCAAATATTGTTTCATAATAAACTAATGCAGCGAGAGCAAACTTTTTGGTTGGGAGGTGAAGCTGCATTTCCTGCATCTACAGTACATGGTAAGTTTTGCATCAGTATGCAACAACAATTCTGGACTATCGTGCCTCTGTACATTTGTTTACACAAATGACTGAAAACATCGAACAGATATTTTCACAAAACACATCAAGTTTAAATAATAGCTCTTTGAACCTTGGCTACAATTATTTAACAGACTAAACAA
>NW_013955938.1:6181-6539 GCF_001266775.1 Austrofundulus limnaeus
GTCAGATATTTTAGTCAATACATTTAGACTCTTGCAAGTGTATGGGCACCATACAACCCTCAAATCGGCTAGAAACTAACATGGAATTTACTGTATCAATAAGAAAACATGGATCCTCAACTTAATTTAAACAGTAAAAAGAAAAATCAGTGGTTTCACCTCTATTTGAATGTATGTAATACTAGCTGTAATGCAGAGGTATTCTGTAAAATTTTAAGTTGGATTTATTTTAGGGAAGTTTTTGCATTTGTTGCTTTTGTTTGTAAAACTTGGGACAGAAGACAACATGAGTTGTATCCCAGCTGAGTGTCAGATTAATTATATTTTTGTGGGGCTTGTGAATGTAGCCATCTTATGT
>NW_013955939.1:0-959 GCF_001266775.1 Austrofundulus limnaeus
ACACACACACACACACACACACACTCACGCACACACAATCATATGCAACATCATGCAATGTTTTGAACAGTTTTATTTTTATCAAATATGAATATAAATATTTATATGAGGGAGGACTGCTAGTGGAAATAAATCTTATAATTAGCAGCTCCTGGGGGAAGAACAAAGCCAGTGTCAATAACAACAGCAAAATAAGCTGTTTGGCAGAGATTGAAGATTTGACAAATTTATCATGTGCACAACTCACATACTCAGCTCTACTGAGATTTATTGTCAAGAAAGATTGTTACAACAAAGAAATAATCTACCAAACACAAACTTCCTTAGTTTTTGTGCAAAGTTGTGTGTGTTTGAATATAAATACTAAATGAATAATATTATAATGTAATTATTATATGTATTACTGCATGTGATATATACTAATTTATTGGAGATTTATGGATGGCGTGAAAGAGGACATGAAGGTAGTTGGTGTGAAAGAAGATGATGTGGAAGATAGGGTTACTTGGAGACAAATGACTCACTGTGGTGACCTGTAAAGGGAAAAATTGTAAGAAAAAGAAGTATTGTGTGTAGTTAACATACCTCTAATCACAGATTGCAGTCTATTCAAATTTATCACTCAATAATTGACTAATCTTTTCTGTTGTATGTAATATTTAAGGTTATATTAAGCAAACACACAGCTATTACAAGGTTAGGATGTGCAAAACTTTTTCATGCCATGTGAACATTCAGATCAGTAAAAACATTTGGTCTATTCTCATATTAAACAGTCTTTAAAAATCTAAGTTATTTTTATCTCTCTTGACAGGGCTAAAGGATCAGCCTCCAAACTTGAGGATTGTGTTGATCGGAGGAAGTGATTTATATGGATTATTCAGTAGAAGCTCAGCTGGTAACATCATACTGGGTCAATATGTTTTTGATGTCAGCAGAAGAACAGCTCAGAGTGAAGT
>NW_013955939.1:1959-2505 GCF_001266775.1 Austrofundulus limnaeus
ATGAAACACTTTAAATAAATGAACTTAATCTTGAGAATTTTTTTTGACTGCTCAAGTTTTGAGTACAAAATGAATAAAATAAAAACATATCGAAGCTATTTTATATCTATCAGTTGACCTGTGTGGTTTTAGGGAACATATTAAAATCTTAACGTAAAAATCTCTTTTCTACATTTTATTCTCGAATAAAATGTGACATTACAGAGTTTAAGTTAAACGTTCTGTTTTTAAACCTGTTGTTTTATTCTGTTGCAGGTGGAAAAGCCCCACCAGATCATTTGAGACTGGTGTTATTTGGTCCTAACATGACATTCAAAAGCTCTGCAGGAAACACCATCCTGGGAAAAGCTGAATTTGATGTAAATAATGATGGCAGAAGAACGACACAAAGTGAAATCAGTCACAGTTTGGTCATGAACAGGAGACTGACGGTGGTTGATTCTCCTGGATGGCTCTACATTCACACCCTTCAGGACACCAGTGAGATGGACAAACTTGAAATAGAGAACAGCATGTATCTGTGCCCCCCAGGACCACATGCTGTGC
>NW_013955939.1:3505-4570 GCF_001266775.1 Austrofundulus limnaeus
AGTGAGTGGAGATGTTGCCTCAGAATATGGGAGCATTTCAGAGTTCGGGATCCGACGAGCTCATGGCCTCGTCTCTGATTGGTTGATGAACAGAGTTAGACCATCTGAGATCTCCTCTGGGATCGGCAGCAGTGTTTGTTCCTCAGCAGCTTATATGGAAGTTACTGAAGAAGTTCCTTCTCATATGGCTGAGAAAATCATCAACAAATAGTTCTTTCCTAGGAAAAGGTTCAAGCTGTTTTTCATCATTTGAGCTTCTCCTCAAACACTACAAAGTTGCAGTGCAGGAACTCTTGTTAGGCAAAAATTACTTTTAAGACGTTTATTTCTGATATTGAAGCATTTTTTATTATCTTTGAACAAGTACTGCAGAGATGATCTGACAGTCTGTTTAAAGCTGCAGCAGATTTTACCTTCAGATTCTGCTTTGTTGTGAATAACTGAAGAGTTTTGTTTTGTTAAAGATTCTTCATAAATGCATGTAGTTCCTGCTATTTACATATGTATAATGTCAAATTGTCACATTTTAAAGGATGCACATTTTATTTCTTAACAATTGAGGCTATTATTTTTTTTCTACCGAGTGAAAAATGTATAAATGTTAGTTGATTTTTGCTCCTCTATGTGTCCCTGTTTGTCCTCAGATCATTCAGTCAACAGACTAAAAATCAAATATAGATGAAGCAGTTAATATGTAAGTTTTTATAGTTTAACTCCTTTTTTGAGAATTTTGTTTGATGATGTGTTTTTCTCACATTAATGTTGTGTTTTATTAAAATAACTGAAGATTTGATTGTGATGAAAACAAATGATTCACATTTATACTGTATTCTGATTTAAACCCATTTCATGTAAGAACATCAGTTTGCTCTATTTTTATTGTTTTCAACTATAAACCTTGCTGCTATAATGCTGCAATATTTAATCAATGTTTATAGAACATATATCATCATGCATTTGTAACTTTAAATAAATAATCTACAGCAAAACTGATCAGATTTACATGAATAAATCCAACTGCACCAAATAGAAAAACAGTGTTTTTGTGTGTTTTGTGTCTACAGT
>NW_013955940.1:0-536 GCF_001266775.1 Austrofundulus limnaeus
ACACAACACACAAACAAACAAATTCATCAACATGTAAACACAACACACAAACACACAAACAAACAAATTCATCAACATGTAAACACAACACACAAACAAACAAATTCATCAACATGTAAACACAACACACAAACAAATACATCAACATGTAAACACAACACACAAACAAATTCATCAACATGTAAACACAACACACAAACAAATACATCAACATGTAAACACAACACACAAACAAATTCATCAACATGTAAACACAACACACAAACAAATTCATCAACATGTAAACACAACACACAAACAAATTTATCAACATGTAAACACAACACACAAACAAATTCATCAACATGTAAACACAACACACAAACAAACAAATTCATCAATATGTAAACACAACACACAAACAAACAAATTAATCAACATGTAAACACAACACATAAACAAACAAATTAATCAACATGTAAACACAAACACACAAACAAACAAATTAAGCAACATGTAAACACAACACACAAACAAATGAATAAACATTTAAACAC
>NW_013955940.1:1536-2421 GCF_001266775.1 Austrofundulus limnaeus
TAAACACAACACACAAACAAACAAATTAATCAACATGTAAACACAACACACAAACAAACAAATTAATAAACACAAACACAAACAAATAAATAAACACTTAACTGCAACAAACAAATAAATAAAACACCGACACAACACACAAACAAACACAGACATAAAAAAATAAACATAAATGCAACAAACACAGACAACACACAAATGAAAATATAAACAACAACAAATAAACACAGACAAAACAAACAAAAACCCTAACAAAATAAACATAAATGCAACAAACAAACACAGACATCATAAACAAATGTAAACAAACAAACACATACAACACAAACAAATATAAACAAACAAACACATACAACACATAAACGAAAAATAAACACAGACAACACAAACGAACATATAAACAAACACAAATAAACACAAACATAAATAAATACAGACACAACACATAAACAAAAACACAGGACAAATAAGCAAACATTTAAAATAAAACACTAAAACTTAGACTCAGTCTTCCTGATCAAATCTGTCAGTGTTCTGAGTCCATCAGTCCCTCTGACCTGGACCGGTTTCTGAACCAGAACCTACAGCTTCATTAGTTTTAGTGTGGTTCTGACCGTCCATGAAGGCCCATCCATCCTTCACAAAGTCCAGCAGCTGATCAAAGATGGAGCTGATCGATCGCTTTGCTACGACGAAACGTCGCAGAGGAGACGGGTCCTCAAGATCCATCAGGTCCTGTAACAAAGACAGAGTCCAAATCACACAGGTCCTGTCCAAAAGTCCTGGTCCAACACCAGAACTGACAGGTTACTGACAAGTGACAGCGTGGGAGGAACCAGGACTGGACCAGGACTGGATCAGGACTGGACCAGGACTGTCTCTCAC
>NW_013955940.1:3405-3758 GCF_001266775.1 Austrofundulus limnaeus
CAGTCACAAGTCAGGGGTTCAGGGTCACAAGTCAGGGGTTCATGGTCACAAGTCAGGGGTTCATGGTCACAAGTCAGGGGTTCATGGTCACAAGTCAGGGGTTCATGGTCACAAGTCAGGGGTTCATGGTCACATGTCAGGGGTTCATGGTCACAAGTCAGGGGTTCATGGTCACATGTCAGAGGTTCATGGTCACAAGTCAGGGGTTCATAGTCACAAGTCAGGGGTTCATAGTCACAAGTCAGGGGTTCATGGTCACAAGTCAGGGGTTCATGGTCACATGTCAGAGGTTCATGGTCACAAGTCAGTGGTTCATGGTCACAAGTCAGGGGTTCATGGTCTCAAGTCAGGGG
>NW_013955940.1:4758-5552 GCF_001266775.1 Austrofundulus limnaeus
GGGTTCAGGGTCACAAGTCAGGGGTTCATAGTCACAAGTCAGGTGTTCATAGTCACAAGTCAGGGGTTCTTGGTCACTTGTCAGGGGTTCATGGTCACAAGTCAGGGGTTCATAGTCACAAGTCAGGGGTTCACAGTCACAAGTCAGTGGTTCATGGTCACAAGTCAGTGGTTCATGGTCACAAGTCAGGGGTTCATGGTCACAAGTCAGGGGTTCACGGTCACATCAGTGGTTCATGGTCACAAGTCAGGGGTTCATGGTCACAAGTAAGGGGTTCATGGTCACAAGTCAGGGGTTCATAGTCACAAGTCAGTGGTTCATGGTCACAAGTCAGGGGTTCATGGTCACAAGTCAGGGGTTCATAGTCACAAGTCAGGGGTTCAGGGTCACAAGTCAGGGGTTCATGGTCACAAGTCAGTGGTTCATGGTCACAAGTCAGGGGTTCATGGTCACAAGTCAGGGGTTCATAGTCACAAGTCAGGGGTTCATGGTCACAAGTCAGGGGTTCATGGTCACATGTCAGAGGTTCATGGTCACAAGTCAGTGGTTCATGGTCACAAGTCAGGGGTTCATAGTCACAAGTCAGGGGTTCATGGTCACAAGTCAGGGGTTCATGGTCACAAGTCAGTGGTTCATGGTCACAAGTCAGGGGTTCATAGTCACAAGTCAGGGGTTCATGGTCACAAGTCAGTGGTTCATAGGCACAAGTCAGGGGTTCATGGTCACAAGTCAGTGGTTCATGGTCACAAGTCAGGGGTTCATAGTCACAAGTCAGGGGTTCATGGTCACAAGTC
>NW_013955941.1:0-765 GCF_001266775.1 Austrofundulus limnaeus
GGGTTGGCGTCGAGAAGAAGAGGAGGACGAGGCAGCCACATCAACTCGGGTGCGTTCGTCAACAGCAGCACGCACTTTTTGCCCCGCCGCTTTGGCACGTACGACACAATGCACATGTCTTGCGTGAAGGTAAAGCGGCTCGTGTCCAGCAGAGCGCACGGGATGTCCCACGGCACGCGGTTGGCTCGCAGCATGCCCAGGAAGTACACGCCATGTTCAGAGGCCAGCCGCGCCGCCAGTTGCGGTGAGGTGAAAAAGTTGTCGGTGGTGACGAGGGTGCTTACGCGCAGGCCCTCGGTCACGTCCATGACCACGCGTGTCGACAGGTTCCGTTCGGGCCTCGTCCCGCCAGCAGTGCTGCCCTTGATGTCATCGTGTACCTGAGCATGAGTCCCGAGGTGTGCGCGCAGAGGCTCGTGAACCGCAGTCGCGTCTAAGAGCAAGGGGTCCGGGACGAGTACCTGAAGCTGCTCCATGGCAAACACGAGGCGTGGCTCGGCAGCGGCGCCGACAAAGACGATGAGTGGCTCCCCGTCAGCGGCGAGGGAAGCTTGATGCTGCGGGCGGCACCAGAGACGCTCGTGCTCGTTCTCGACCGAGATGTGGATTTCGAGCACAAAGCGGATTAGCGCCAGGCTGCGGTGGCTCGCATTCGCGATTTTGTCGCGGGGCTGAGGCTATGTTGTGTGTGTATGTGTGTGTGTGTGTGTGTGTGTGTGTGTGTGTGTGTGTGTGTGTGTGTGTGTGTGTGTGTGTGTGTGTGTG
>NW_013955941.1:3088-3710 GCF_001266775.1 Austrofundulus limnaeus
AATAATAATAATAATAATAATAATAATAATAAACAAGGCAATTTGAGGGGTGGTGATGATGATCTAGGTGGTGGTGGCGGTGCTGCAAGCAAGGAGGGTGTCCTCGCCATGCACGAGGGGCACACTAGCGCTACGCAGCCCAAGCACAGCGGCATGCGGCACAACGCGCATTTTGATATCTTTGGCCTGCGGACACATGCCATATCGCTTGCGACGCAAACGGTCCGCAGCAGCGGCTGCCGGTTGATGACGACGAGGAGGATGAAGAAAACGACTGCCTTCGCCTTCTTCCTTATCGTCTTCTTGTTCTTCTTGGCTCTCTCCTCCTCATTGTTGGTCGTTGGCGGCGGCGTTCGCGTCGCGGTGCGCAGTGAGCTCCAGCCCCAACTAATACATGAAGCGTCTGCGGCGTTCGCGCTTGCCCAGCAGCCAGTTGGGCCGCAGCTCGCGCCACACCACGAATGCGTTTTACGCCGACACGTTGATCACATTGGGGAAGAGCGCCATGGGCCACCGTTCCGTCCTCCGACGCACGCTGTACACGCCCGTGACCTTGTCCAGGTTGTCGACGCCGCCCTTGGTCGCATTGTAGTGCATCAGCACGGGCGGCTTGTTGTCGTCG
>NW_013955941.1:4710-5890 GCF_001266775.1 Austrofundulus limnaeus
ACCACCACCACCACCACCACCACCATGAATGAGAGATAGATGGATGCTGAAGACGAACATGCGGCTGTTGCTGGTGGTGGTGGTCGAGACGACGACGACTGCATGAGCAGAGAGGAAGACGCACTCTTGAACCGCATCTACAAGTTGAAATGAACAATACCAGAAAGGGAAGCTGAAGCGCGCCGCCGGATCCCCAGCGCACTTCAAGGACGATGACAAGAAGAGAGCACGTCATGGTGGTGTCGGCGGAACGCAAAACGATTGAAATGCTATCGAACAACAATTACAAAATGATGCGACGAAAGAGTAAGCGAGCAGCCGCTGAGCTTGAAAGGATGAGGATGACGGTTGAAGAAGACCACCTATATTGTCAACGCCAAGAGCAGAAGCAACATCATACTTCTCTCAGAAAGACAGTTGAAGACAACCACCTATATTATCAACGCCAAGAGCCGAAGCAACATCATCCTCCTCATCCTCTTCCTCTCGTCGAGCGGCAGCAGCAGCAGCAGAGCTTGGCGACMAACTACCACATATGCGGGTGGCTCATGCTCCAGACAACGGAGGAGCCACTGCGCAGAGAATCCTCCCCTTACAACGACAACGAGTCAAATGAAAGCGGCGTGACGGATAAGGACACATGTTGGCTGTGCTGCAGATTGGCGATGGAGGYGAAAGAGTACGGGGGAGGCGGCGACGAGGAAGAAGAGGAGAATGTGTGTTTTGTGTGTCACTACCCAAAACTCCTCCTCGGATACAACACATGCCCAGCAGCAGTGGTGGTGGATGACAAACGCGGCGCCTGTTGGGCGTGTGGCGACGACGTTGTCGATTATGCCACTGCTGCGGCCGCCGCGGAGCCGGTGGCCGACTACGGTGTGGACAGGCTGACCACGGTTTCGGACATACTATGATGATGATGATTATGATTATGATGATGATGATGATGATGTTGATGATCGACCGCAATAATGGTTTTGTTTGTTTGTTTTTTGATGTTGATAAAACCCACATGACGAATAAAGAGCACGTAATCAACCAAATACACGTATTCCGGAATGCCGCGTTGATCGCTGACCGACCACAATAACGATTTTGTGTTTCTCTCTTGTTTGTCGATGATGATGAAAGAATAAAGAATAAACAACACACGAAACCAACCAAATACACTCGTCTCTGG
>NW_013955942.1:0-445 GCF_001266775.1 Austrofundulus limnaeus
TAGCATTAGCAAAGCTATATTTTTAGTTAGCAAATTTTCTTTGTAATTGGTGATTAGCTGTTAGTGTTGGTTTCTGCTATTTTTGCATGTTTGGTAGTTTTGTGTTAATGAAGTTATATTTTTAGTTAGCTTTTTTTTTGTAGTAGCAATTAGCTGTTGCTAATGTTTACCAGTTTAATATTAGCTTCAGCAATTTTTTTACATGTTTAGCGGTTTAGCATTAGCAAAGCTATATTTTTAATAGCATATTGAGATTTTTAGTGATTAGCTATTAGCTGCATATTTAGCAGTTTAGCATGAATAAGGCTATATTTTCATTTAGCTGATGAGTTTTGTAGTGGTTAGTGAAGTGTTAGCTTTGTCACATTTTTACTTGTTTAGTTGTTTAGCATTAGCTTCTGCAAAATTTATTTACATTTTAGCGGTATAGCATTAGCAAAGCTAT
>NW_013955942.1:1445-2957 GCF_001266775.1 Austrofundulus limnaeus
TAAATAAATAAATAAATAAAAATCTTGGCCACCTCTTGCAATAAAAGTCTAGCTCCGCTCCTGGTCTGTTATTAAAATATCTCATGAAATTTATGGATTTGAACAAAATTTTCATAAGTAATTCAAAATCACCACAATCGGATAGAAAACACACAAAAGAGGCTGTGATGAGGATCAAATTACATTTTGTGTTTTTATGTTAATACTTGTAGCTGAATTGTTTGATTGTTTCAGTGCTGAAAGAGAGAAACACGAGACGAGCTCCAGACCCCACATAGACCAGAGTCTTTACATTTTCCTTCCCACGCTTCCCAAAAGCTCCTTTCAGACAACTTGGCCGGCTGATAATAAAGACCGAGGAGGATAAAAGCTCGATTCAGCAGCTCCACTTTGAGGAATCAAAGAAACTTCACTGGTTCTCGAGTGAGATCAGCGCTAACACTTCCTCAAACTTTAAATATATCACTTTAAAAGCTTCTGTGAAAGAATTATATCAGCTGCCACCTTTCATGCCAGAGTTTAAAATGATTTCATGTTGAAGATTAATAGAGTCAAGGCTGTTTGTATTATTTCTACCAAAGCTGAACATCAGCTTTTTGCCACAAGATGGCNCACTGAAAATTACATATTCAGATTAAATAAGCCAAACGTATCGTTCATATAGACACAAAAATAGGAGATATTGATCACGTTTCCAAAAACACAGACAAGACCTAAAAATCTGATGTTTCTTTCCAATATTTTGAGTCAACATTAGAAAGAGTCACAGATCGAATTAAAAAGGTTCCCCTTTGTCGTCACTTCCTGTTGCACTTCGGCTGTGATAGGACAACAGTGTTGTTGTTGTTTTTTTGTTTTCCCAACAAGAAACAATTCAGATAATCTTCCAAATTATTTGTCTGAAAATGTCTTCAGTATGTGACTTTTTGCTTTTAAAAAAATCATTGTCATAGATTTCTGCTAGCAGCTCTGTTACGGGGGAGGAGCCAGAGGGTGGCAGAGGTGGAAAGTGCCCTCTGATTGGCCACCCCAGGTGCCACCCCCCAAATGATTGACACGTGGGGATTACATGTGGCATTTTAAAAATGCGTAGTTATAAGAATCTCCTTTGCTAGCTGGGTTAGCTTTCAGAATCTGGCGATTGCTCTTAGCTACCATCAAAGCTAAACCTTAGCTAAAAACTGTAAAGTTGTAGCCATTTGAAACAAGCTTTGGCAGCCATCTTGGATTTTGTATTTAAAATCAGCTTTAGGTAAAGATTGTTTCTTGGCAACTACTGCACTAATTTTCAGCTTTAAAAATGGCTGAATTATATCCTTTTGTGAAATTAGCATTAGCAGTTAGCTTAGTTAGAGCTAGCAATTTTTTGTTTAATCACACAAAATTTCTGCTCAGTATTTCTAAAAACAGCTGAATTGCAGGCATTTGGAGTTAGATGTGGTGGCCATCTTGAATTGTAAATTCCAGAGTAGTTTTATTTATGTGCCCACCAAAATAAATAAATAAATAAAA
>NW_013955942.1:3957-4564 GCF_001266775.1 Austrofundulus limnaeus
AAATCACACATTGCCTGTGAATTTGGTTCAACGGGAATATTTTATAAATCAAGCTGATGAAACAGAACTGGACAAAAATGACGGTATCGTTATTTTAGATTTTGTTGTGCAACATTTTGAGGCACTCAAACAATTTCTATAAGTGTCAGAAGTTTCCATCAAATAGATCATTTTGTTGTTAGAAATTAATCACAAATGCGCGTAGCGAAGCCTCTTCTTCTACAGGTCAGCTGGGCAAAAGCTGAGGTTGATATGAAAACAACAAAATTCAACGAGCTCAAAAAGCACATTTATAGCTTAGATAGTTATGAAAATTCTCATCTACGACCCTAAAGTAAAGTTTAACACAAATCTTGAACAAATGCATCAAGTATTTATAACGGTGTAAATGTGGAATTTGTGAAATTACGATGGCGTTTTCGTAGCAACCTCAGCTTTTTCACGATAAACGCGTGAGGTCAGCTCGCTTCACGCATGCGCACTTGTGATGATTTTTAACTACGAAATGGTTTATTAGAATGCGAATTTTGAGCAAACTTTTAAAATGTGACAAAAAAAAAAAAGAAAGAAATGCAAATTAGACATGTTTCTATCTACAGGTTTGGAG
>NW_013955943.1:0-669 GCF_001266775.1 Austrofundulus limnaeus
ACTATAAATGTGTCAGGTCAGAGACTATAAATGTGTCAGGTCAGAGACTATAAATGTGTCAGGTCAGAGACTATAAATGTGTCAGGCCAGATCCTATAAATGTGTCAGGCCAGATCCTATAAATGTGTCAGGCCAGATCCTATAAATGTGTCAGGCCAGATCCTATAAATGTGTCAGGCCAGATCCTATAAATGTGTAAGGTCAGAGACTTTAAATGTCTCAGGTCAGAGACAAAAATGTCTCAGATCAGATACAATAAATAGGTCAGGTCAGACACTGTAAATGTGTCAGGTCAGAGACTATAAATGTGTCAGGTCAGAGACTATAAATGTGTCAGGTCAGAGACTATAAATGTGTCAGGTCAGATCCTATAAATGTGTCAGGTCAGATCCTATAAATGTGTGAGGTCAGAGACAATAACTGTGTCAGGTCAGAGACTATAAATATCTCAGGTAAGAGACTATAAATGTCTCAGATCAGAGACTATAAATGTCCCAAGTCAGAGACTATAAAAATCTCAGGTCAGAGACTATAAAAATCTTAGGTCAGAGACTGTAAAAATCTCAGGTCAGAGACTATAAAAATCTCAGGTCAGAGACTATAAAAATCTCAGGTCAGAGACTATAAATGTCCCAGGTCAGAGAATATAAACGTTTCAGGTCAGAGAAT
>NW_013955943.1:1605-2405 GCF_001266775.1 Austrofundulus limnaeus
GTCAGATCATATTAATGTGTCAGGTCAGATCATATTAATGTGTCAGGTCAGATCCTATAATTGTGTCAGGTCAGAGACAATAAATGTGTCAGGTCAGAGACAATAAATGTGCCAGGTCAGAGACAATAAATGTGTCAGGTCAGAGACTATAAATGTCTCAGATCAGAGACTATAAATGTCTCAGATCAGAGACTATAAATGTCTCAGGTCAGAGACTATAAAAATCTCAGGTCAGAGACTATAAAAATCTCAGGTCAGAGACTATAAATGTCCCAGCTCAGAGAATATAAATGTTTCAGGTCAGAGAATTTAAACGTTTCAGGTCAGAGACAATAAATGTGTCAGGTCAGAGACTATAAATATGACTCAGGTCAGAGACAATAAATGTGTCAGGTCAGAGACAATAAATGTGTCAGGTAAGATCCTATAAATATGTCAGGTCAGAGATTATAAATGTCTCAGGTCAGAGACTATAAATGTCTCATGTCAGAGACTTTAAATGTCTCAGGTCAGAGACAAAAAATGTGTCAGGTCAGAGACTGTAAACGTGTCAGGTCAGAGACTAAAAATGTCCCAGGTCAGAGACTGTAAATATCCCTGGTCAGAGACTGTAAATGTGTCAGGTCAGAGACAATAAATGTGTCAGGTCAGAGACAATAAATGTTTCAGGCCAGAGACTATAAATGTGTCAGGCCAGAGACTATAACTGTGTCAGGTCAGAGACTATAAATGTCTCAGGTCAGATCCTATAAATGTCTCGGGTCAGATCCTATAAATGTCTCAGGTCAGATCCTATAAAT
>NW_013955943.1:3331-3616 GCF_001266775.1 Austrofundulus limnaeus
AATAAATGTGTCAGGTCAGACACAATAAATGTGTCAGGTCAGACACAATAAATGTGTCAGGTCAGAGACATTAAATGTGTCAGGTCAGAGATTATAAATTTCTCAGGTAAGAGATTATAAATGTCTCAGATCAGAGACTAAAAATGTCCCAGGTCAGAGTCTATAAATGTCCCAGGTCAGAGACTAGAAATGTCCCAGGTCAGAGACTATAAATGTGGCCGGTAAGAGACTATGAATGTGTCAGGTCCGAGACTATAAATGTGTCAGGTCCGAGACTATAAATGT
>NW_013955943.1:4616-5425 GCF_001266775.1 Austrofundulus limnaeus
ACAATAAATGTGTCAGGTCAGACACAATAAATGTGTCAGGTCAGACACAATAAATGTGTCAGGTCAGAGACAATAAATGTGTCAGGTCAGAGATTATAAATTTCTCAGATCAGAGACTAAAAATGTCCCAGGTCAGAGACTATAAATGTCCCAGGTCAGAGACTAGAAATATCCCAGGTCAGAGACTATAAACGTGTCAGGTCAGAGACTGTAAATGTGTCAGGTCAGAGACTGTAAATGTGGCCGGTCAGAGACTATGAATGTGTCAGGTCCGAGACTATAAATGTGTCAGGTCCGAGACTATAAATGTCCCAGGTCAGAGACAAGATACGTCCCAGGTCAGAGACAACAAATGTCCCAGGTCAGAGACAAAAAATATCTCAGGTCAGAGACAATAAATGTCAGGTCAGAGGCTGTAAATGTGTCAGGTCAGAGACTATAAATGTGTCAGGTCCGAGACTATAAATGTCCCAGGTCAGAGACAAGATACGTCCCAGGTCAGAGACAACAAATGTCCCAGGTCAGAGACAAAAAATAAGTCAGGTCAGAGACTGTAAATGTGTCAGGTCCGAGACTATAAATGTGTCAGGTCCGAGACTATAAATGTCCCAGGTCAGAGACAAGATACGTCCCAGGTCAGAGACAATAAATGTCCCAGGTCAGAGACAAAAAATGTCTCAGGTCAGAGACAATAAATGTCAGGTCAGAGGCTGTAAATGTGTCAGGTCAGAGACTATAAATGTGTCAGGTCAGAGACTATAAATGTCCCAGGTCAGAGACAAGATACGTCCCAGGTCAGAGACTATAAA
>NW_013955944.1:0-803 GCF_001266775.1 Austrofundulus limnaeus
CAACAATCACAACTCCAACAACAACCTCAACTGCAGCATCAACAACCACAATTGCAACAACAACCACAACTCCAACAACAACCTCTACTGCAGCAACAACAACCACAACTGCAACAACTACAACTCCAACAACAACAACAACAATGCCAACAACAACAACCACAACTTCACCAACAACAATCACAACTCCAACAACAACCTCAACTGCATTATCAACAACCCCAACTGCAACAACAACCACATCTGCAACAACAACCACAACTCCAGTAACAACCACAACATCGGCAACAACAATCACAACTCCAACAACAACCTCTACTGCAGCAAAAACAACCACATCTGCAACAACTACAACTCCAGCAACAACAACCACAATGCCAACAACAATAACCACAACTTCACCAACAACATTCACAACTCCAACAACAACCTCAACTGCAGCATCAACAATCACAACTGCAACAACTACAACTCCAGCAACAACTACAATGCCAACAACGACAATGACAACTTCACCAACAACAATCACAACTCCAACAACAACCTCAACTGCAATATCAACAACCACAATGCCAACAACAACAACCACAACTTCACCAACAACAACCTCAACTGCAGCATCAACAACCACAACTGCAACAACAACCACAATGCCAACAACAACCACAACTTCACCAACAACAATCACAACTCCAACAACAACCTCAACTGCAGCATCAACAACCACAATGCCAACAACAACAACCACAACTTCACCAACAACAATCACAACTCCAACAACAACCTCAACTGCAGCATCAACA
>NW_013955944.1:2725-3569 GCF_001266775.1 Austrofundulus limnaeus
ACTCCAACAACAACCTCAACTGCAGCATCAACAACGACAACTGCAACAACAACCACAAAACCAACAACGACTACTACTTCACCAACAACAATCACAACTCTAACAACAACCTCAACTACAGCATCAACAACCACAACTGCAACAACTACGACTCCAGCAACGACAATGCCAACAACAACCACAACTTCACCAACAACAATCACAACTCCAACAACAACCACAACTGCAGCATCAACAACCACAACTGCAACAACAACTGCAATGCCAACAACAACAACCACAACTTCACCAACAACAATCACATCTCCAACAACAACCTCAACTGCAGCATCAACATCCACAACTGCAACAAAAATCACAAGTACAACAACAACCACAATGCCAACAACAACCACAACTTCACCAGCAACAACCTCAACTGCAGCATCAACAACCACAACTGCAACAACTACAAATCCAGCAACAACGACAATGCCAACAACAACCCCAACTTCACCAACAACATTCACAACTCCAACAACAACCTCAACTGCAGCATCAATAACCACAACTGCAACAACAACCGCAATGCCAACAACAACAACCACAACTTCACCAACAACAATCACATCTCCAACAACAATCTCAACTGCAGCATCAACATCCACAACTGCAACAAAAATCACAAGTGCAACAACAACCACAATGCCAACAACAACCACAACTTCACCAGCAACAACCTCAACTGCAGCATCAACAACCAAAACTGCAACAACTACAACTCCAGCAACAACGACAATGCCAACAACAACCCCAACTTCACCAACAACATTCACAACTCCAACAACAACCTCAACTGCAGCAT
>NW_013955944.1:4569-5484 GCF_001266775.1 Austrofundulus limnaeus
CAACAACCACAACTGCAACAACTACAACTCCAGCAACAACAACCACAATGCCAACAACAAAAACCACAACTTCAACAACTACAACTCCAGCAACAACAACCACAATGCCAACAACAACAACCACAACTTCACCAACAACAATCACAACTCCAACAACAACCTCAACTGCAGCATCAACAACCACAACTGCAACAACAACCACAATGCCAACAACAACAACTACAACTTTACTAACAACAACCTCAACTACAGCATCAACAACCACAACTGCAACAACTACAACTCCAGCAACAACAACCACAATGCCAACAACAACAACCACAACTTCACGAACATCAATCACAACTCCAACAACAACCTCAACTGCAACATCAACAACCACAACTGCAACAACAACTACAATGCCAACAACAACAACCACAACTTCACCAACAACAATCACATCTCCAACTACAACCTTAACTAAAGCATCAACAACCACAACTTCAAAAACAACTACAGCTCCAGCAACAACCACAGTACCAACAACTACAACTGCAACAACTGCAACTTCAACAACACCAGCCACCACTCAAACAACAACCACAACTTCAAGAACAACAACAGCAACTCCAGCAACAACTGCTACTTCTGCAACAACCACCACTCCAACAACAACTACAATTTCTGCAACAACAACTACAACTCCAACAACAACCACAACTGCAACAACAACTACAACTCCAGCAACAACAACCACAATGCCAACAACAACCACAACTTCACCAACAACAATCACAACTCCAACAACAACCTCAACTGCAGCATCAACAACCACAACTGCAACAACAACCACAATACCAACAACAACAACTACAACTTCACCAACAACAATCACAACTCCAACAACAACCTCAACTACAGCATCAACAACCA
>NW_013955945.1:0-259 GCF_001266775.1 Austrofundulus limnaeus
CACCCAGGGTGACCACTACACCTTGCGGACTCTTTAGCCAAGAGTGGTGCCGTAGACGGCTCTCAGTGGTCCTTCGACCCATCATGGCTAGTCAAAGTTCAGTCAACACAGCCTAATGTTGAAGTAGCAGCAGTTACACGGGCTCAAGCTGCAGCCGAAAAGGCTGACAACACAGTCTCGGTCTCGGTGCAACCGATGCTGTCTGACCCCGACATTGTCCAGCTACAAATGCTGGCCCCTGCTATTAAATCCATCATAC
>NW_013955945.1:2764-3077 GCF_001266775.1 Austrofundulus limnaeus
TTACACCTGGTCATTGACCATCAGCCACAGGTAAATGTTACACCTGGTCATTGACCATCAGCCTCAGGTAACTGTTACACCTGGTCATTGACCATCAGCCTCAGGTAACTGTTACACCTGGTCATTGACCATCAGCCACAGGTAACTGTTACACCTGGTTAATGACCATAAGCCACAGGTAACTGTTACACCTGGTCATTGACCATTAGCCTCAGGTAACTGTTACACCTGGTCATTGACCATCAGCCTCAGGTAACTGTTACACCTGGTCATTGACCATCAGCCACAGGTAACTGTTACACCTGGTTAATGA
>NW_013955945.1:10205-10844 GCF_001266775.1 Austrofundulus limnaeus
GAACACGGTCCTGTAGGACATGAACACGGTCCTGTAGGACATGAACACGGTCCTGTAGGACATGAACACGGTCCTGTAGGACATGAACACGGTCCTGTAGGACATGAACACGGTCCAGTAGGACATAAACACGGTCCTGTAGGACATAAACACGGTCCAGTAGGACATAAACACGGTCCTGTATGACAAACACGGTCCTGTGGTCCTGTAGGACATAAACACGGTCCTGTAGGACATAAACACGGTCCTGTAGGACATAAACACGGTCCTGTAGGACATAAACACGGTCCTGTGGTCCTGTAGGACATAAACACGGTCCTGTGGTCCTGTAGGACATAAACATGGTCCTGTAGGACATAGACACAGTCCTGTAGGACATAGACACGGTCCTGTGGGACATAGACACGGTCCTGTGGGACATAGACACGGTCCTGTAGGACATAGACACGGTCCTGTGGTCCTGTAGGACATAAACATGGTCCTGTGGTCCTGTAGGACATGGTCCTGTAGGACATAAACACGGTCCTGTAGGTCATAAACACGGTCCTGTAGGTCATAAACACGGTCCTGTAGGACATAAACACGGTCCTGTGGTCCTGTAGGACATAAACACGGTCCTGTAGGACATAAACACGGTCC
>NW_013955945.1:11844-13022 GCF_001266775.1 Austrofundulus limnaeus
GACATAAACACGGTCCTGTGGTCCTGTAGGACATAAACACGGTCCTGTAGGACATAAAGACGGTCCTGTGGTCCTGTAGGACATAAACACGGTCCTGTGGTCCTGTAGGACATAAACACGGTCCTGTAGGACATAAACACGGTCCAGTAGGTCATAAACACAGTCCTGTGGTCCTGTAGGATATAAACATGGTCCTGTGGTCCTGTAGGACATAAACACGGTCCTGTGGTCCTGTAGGACATAAACACGGTCCTGTGGTCCTGTAGGACATAAACACGGTCCTGTGGTCCTGTAGGACATAAACACGGTCCTGTAGGACATAAACTGTTGGACACAGACACGGTGAAAGGTCCTGCACATCATGGACACGGTGCAGGAAGAAGCCGTCTCTCTTCCAGGACCAGTCTGATCTGTAACCATCCTGACACTCGGCCCCAGCAGGAAACCCTGTTAAATTAGCCCTAAGACGGACCGGAACCACAGCAGGCCTCACCGTTTGAACATGGCCTCCATGTCTTTGATCTGTTTCCGGGAGAACTCCTTGAACTCGGTGTACGGGTTGAAGACCCGGCTGGTCCGGGGCGCGGTTGTTCCCTCGTTGATGTCCAGCCTGCGGTGCAGCTTAGCGGCCAGCTCGGAGGGAGACTCTCCGCTGGCATCGTCGGGTTGCTGCGGTGGGTCCAGAGTCGGGTTCTGGTCAGGCTCGGAGCTCGGTTCGGTCTCCTCCGAGGCAACGAGCCGAGACTGCAGTTTCTTCGCCAGCTCTTCAGATGCCATGTTGCGTGTAGGTCGTAGCTTTTCGAGTGACTTCTTCTCCTTTTTCTTCTTCCTCTTCCTCTTTTCTTCTTCTTCAGTTTAATGTTGGTCAGGAACAAACTGAAGCTGCATTACCGCCACCTGCTGGTGTGGAGTCTGGTCAACAGCAGCTTGCACCATTCATGTTGCCCTCCTGCCCTCTGTTCACTCCCACCAACTACACCTCAGATCCCAGTGTTTTTTAAAAAAAACAAATATCTTCTTTTTCCCTCAATATTATTCAGTTGTTTGATCATCTTCTCACATTTCAGTTCCCTACTAACACCTGGTTCTGTTTTTAATAATCTTTGGCTTGTATATTTCCCACATTTAATCCAAACATGTTCTACTGTCTCTACACCATCACACCATCTACATAAACC
>NW_013955946.1:0-1371 GCF_001266775.1 Austrofundulus limnaeus
GGTACCAAGCTTTGTAGGTGTGTACTAGGGGGCGTGGACTACCTCCTTGTGGGTGTGGCATCTACCTATGACGTTTGTGGGCGTGGCCACAGCCCTTAGAATACTTAAATGGGTTTGGGCGTGGCCTAGAGTGAGTGGGCGGTACCAAGCATTGTAGCCGTGTCATAGGGGGTGTGGACTACCTCCATTTGAGGGTGGCTTCCATCGATGATGTTTGTGGGCATGGCCACAGCCCTTAGAAAACTTCAAATGGGTGTGGGCGTGGCCTAGAGTGAGTGGGTGGTACCAAGCTTTGTAGGTGTGTACTAGGGGGCGTGGACTACCTCCTTGTGGGTGTGGCATCTACCTATGACGTTTGTGGGCGTGGCCACAGCCCTTAGAAAAAATCAAATGGGTGTGGGCGTGGTCTACTGTGAGTGCGTGGTACCAAACTTTGTAGGCATGTCATAGGGGGTGTGGACTACCTCCATTTGAGGGTGGCTTCCATCGATGATGTTTGTGGGCATGGCCAAAGCACTTAGAACACTTCAAACGGGTTTGGGCGTGGCCTAGAGTAAGTGGGCGGTACCAAGCTTTGTAGGTGTGTACTAGGGGGCGTGGACTACCTCCTTGTGGGTGTGGCATCTACCTATGACGTTTGTGGGCGTGGCCACAGCCCTTAGAATACTTCAAATGGGTTTGGGCGTGGCCTACTGTGAGTGGGTGGTACCAAACTTTGTAGGCATGTCCTAGGGGGCGTGTACTACCTCCCTGTGTGTGTGGCTTCCATGAATGACATTTGTGGGCGTGGCCACAGCCCTTAGAATACTTCAAACGAGAGTGGGCGTGGCCTACTGTAAGTTGGTGGTACCAAGCATTGTAGCCGTGTCCTAGGGGGCGTGGACTACCTCCATTTGGGGGTGGCTTCCATCGATGATGTTTGTGGTTGTGGCCAAAGCACTTAGAACACTTCAAACGGGTTTGGGCATGGCCTAGAGTAAGTGGGCGGTACCAAGCTTTGTAGGTGTGTACTAGGGGGCGTGGACTATCTCCTTGTGGGCGTGGCATCTACCTATGACGTTTGTGGGCGTGGCCACAGCCCTTAGAATACTTCAGACACATGCATGTTGTAGAGCAGGTGTTGGACTTCAGGAAATAGCTCCACCTGTCTATATCACTTTTAATGAGCCCCCTTGAGCTGCAGAACATGGCCTGGGAGGGAACATCATCAAATTGGCTAGTAAATCACCTATCAGAAATTATGAACTCCAAGAAGGTGAAAAGGGAGGTGTTGAACTTCATTTTGCCTGTAAATCACTCTTTTGAGTTTCCAGATGCATGTGTAAGAACCTGCTCCTATGAGATTAATACCAGCTTAATCTCATAAAAGTC
>NW_013955946.1:1900-3293 GCF_001266775.1 Austrofundulus limnaeus
GTGGCTTCCACCGAAGACGTTTGTGGGCGTGGCCACAGCCCTTAGAAAATTCAAACAGGTTTGGGCATGGCCTACTGTGAGTGGGCGGTACCAAGCTTTGTTGGCATTTCCTAGGAGGCGTGGACTACCTCCCTGTTGGCGTGGCCTCCACCGATGTCGTTTGTAGGCGTGGCCACAGCCCTTAGAAAACTTAAAACGGGTGTGGCCTACTGTGAGTGGGCAGTACCAAACTTTGTAGGCGGGTCCTAGGGGGCGTGGACTACCTCTCTGTGGGCGTGGCATCTACCTATGACGTTTGTGGGCGTGGCCACAGCCCTTAGAAAACTTCAAATGGGTGTGGGCGTGGCCTACTTTAAGTGGGCGGTACCAAACTTTTGTAGGCGTGTTCTAGGGGGCGTGGACTACCTCCTTGTGGGCGTGGCATCTACCTATGACGTTTGTGGGCGTGGCCACAGCCCTTAGAAAACTTCAAATGGGTGTGGGCGTGGCCTACTTTAAGTGGGCGGTACCAAACTTTTGTAGGCGTGTCCTAGGGGGCGTGGACTACCTCCATTTGGGGGTGGCTTCCATCAATGATGTTTGTGGTTGTTTCCAAAGACCTTAGAACACTTCAAATGGGTGTGGGCGTGGCCTAGAGTGAGTGGGTGGTACCAAGCTTTGTAGGTGTGTACTAGGGAGCGTGGACTACCTCCTTGTGGGCGTGGCATCTACCTATGACGTTTGTGGGCGTGGCCACAGCCCTTAGAATACTTCAGACACATGCATGTTGTAGAGCAGGTGTTGGACTTCAGGAAATAGCTCCACCTGTCTATATCACTTTTAATGAGCCCCCTTGAGCTGCAGAACATGGCCTGGGNGCCACAGCCCTTAGAAAAAATTTCAGGGTGTGGGCGTGGCCTAGAGTGAGTGGGCGGTACCAAACTTTGTAGACGTGTCCTAGGGGGCGTGGACTACCTCCCTGTGGGTGTGGCTTCCACCGATGATGTTTGTGGGCATGGCCACAGCCCTTAGAAAACTTCAAATGGGTGTGGGCGTGGCCTAGAGTGAGTGGGCGGTACCAAACTTTGTAGACGTGTCCTAGGGGGGCGTGGACTACCTCCCTGTGGGTGTGGCTTCCACCGATGATGTTTGTGGGCATGGCCACAGCCCTTAGAAAACTTCAAATGGGTGTGGGCGTGGCCTAGAGTGATTGGGCAGTACCAAACTTTGTAGGCCTGTCCTAGGCAGTGTGGTCTACCTCCCTTTAGGCGTGGCTACCGCAGATGATGTTTGTGGGCGTGGCCACAGCCCTTAGAAAACTTCAAATGGGTGTGGGCGTGGCCTAGAGTGATTGGGCGGTACCAAACTTTGTAGGCCTGTCCTAGGCAGTGTGGTCTACCTCCCTTTAGGCGTG
>NW_013955946.1:4182-4760 GCF_001266775.1 Austrofundulus limnaeus
TGTGGCTTCCACCGATGATGTTTGTGGGCATGGCCACAGCTCTTAGAATACTTCAAATGGGTTTGGGCGTGGCCTAGATTGACTGGGCGGTACCAAACTTTGTAGCCGTGTCCTAGGGGGCGTGGAATACCTCCATTTGGGGGTGGCTTCCATCAATGATGTTTGTGGTTGTGGCCAAAGACCTTAGAACACTTCAAACGGGTGTGGGCGTGGCCTAGAGTGAGTGGGTGGTACCAAGCTTTGTAGGTGTGTACTAGGGGCGTGGACTACCTCCCTGTTGGCGTGGCCTCCACCGATGTCGTTTGTAGGCATGGCCACAGCCCTTAGAAAACTTAAAACAGGTGTGGGCGTGGCCTACTGTGAGTGGGCAGTACCAAACTTTGTAGGCGGGTCCTAGGGGGCGTGGACTACCTCCCTGTTGGCGTGGCCTCCACCGATGTCGTTTGTAGGCATGGCCACAGCCCTTAGAAAACTTAAAACAGGTGTGGGCGTGGCCTACTGTGAGAGGGCAGTACCAAACTTTGTAGGCGGGTCCTAGGGGGCGTGTACTACCTCCCTGTGGGCGTGGCTTCCACCGA
>NW_013955946.1:5760-6364 GCF_001266775.1 Austrofundulus limnaeus
ACGTTTGTGAGCGTGGCCACAGCCCTTAGAAAAATTCAAACGGGTGTGGGCGTGGCCTAGATTGAGTGGGCGGTACCAAACTTTGTAGGCGTGTCCTAGGGGGCGTGGACTACCTCCCTGTTTGAGTGGCCTCCACCGATGACGTTTGTGAGCGTGGCCACAGCCCTTAGAAAAATTCAAATGGGTGTGGGCGTGGCCTAGATTGACTGGGCGGTACCAAACTTTGTAGGCGTGTCCTAGGTGGCGTGGACTACCTCCCTGTTTGAGTGGCCTCCACCGATGACGTTTGTGAGCGTGGCCACAGCCCTTAGAAAAATTCAAATGGGTGTGGGCGTGGCCTAGATTGAGTGGGCGGTACCAAACTTTGTAGGCGTGTCCTAGGAGGCGTGGACTACCTCCCTGTTGGTGTGGCCTCCACCGATGTCGTTTGTAGGCATGGCCACAGCCCTTAGAAAACTTAAAACGGGTGTGGGCGTGGCCTAGATTGAGTGGGCGGTACCAAACTTTGTAGGCGTGTCCTAGGAGGCGTGGACTACCTCCTTGTGTGCGTGGCATCTACCTATGATGTTTGTGGGCAATGCCACAGCCCTTAGAAAACTTAAAA
>NW_013955947.1:0-881 GCF_001266775.1 Austrofundulus limnaeus
TGTCCTCACAGAGACATACGAGTCCTCACAGAGACATACGAGTCCTCACAGAGACATACGTGTCCTCACAGAGACATACGAGCCCTCACAGAGACACACATGTCCTCACAGAGACATACGAGTCCTCACAGAGACATGTCCTCAGAGAGACATACGAGTCCTCACAGAGACATACGTGTCCTCACAGAGACACACATGTCCTCACAGAGACATGTCCTCACAGAGACATGTCCTCACAGAGACGTGTCCTCACAGTCATATGAGTCCTCACAGAGACACACATGTCCTCACAGAGACATGTTCTCACAGAGACATATGAGTCCTCACAGAGACATATGAGTCCTCACAGAGACATGTTCTCACAGAGACATATGAGTCCTCACAGAGACACACATGTCCTCACAGAGACATGTTCTCACAGAGACATATGAGTCCTCACAGAGACATATGAGTCCTCACAGAGACATGTTCTCACAGAGACATATGAGTCCTCACAGAGACACACATGTCCTCACAGAGACATGTTCTCACAGAGACATATGAGTCCTCACAGAGACATATGAGTCCTCACAGAGACATGTTCTCACAGAGACATATGAGTCCTCACAGAGACACACATGTCCTCACAGAGACATGTTCTCACAGAGACATACGAGTCCTCACAGAGACATGTTCTCACAGAGACATTTGAGTCCTCACAGAGACATGTCCTCACAGAGACATACGAGTCCTCACAGAGACATACGAGTCCTCACAGAGACATATCCTCACAGAGACATGTCCTCAGAGAGACATGCGAGTCCTCACAGAGACATACGAGTCCTCACAGAGACATGTCCTCACAGAGACATGTCCTCACAGAGACACACATGTCCTCACTG
>NW_013955947.1:1480-2550 GCF_001266775.1 Austrofundulus limnaeus
TTGGTTATAATATTTCAGCTGTTGTTCAGCTCGGCGTTAAACTGTTTATTGTTCACTGTAAAAATTAAATATTTTAAAGTCTTTTCTGATACTTAATCTGATATTTCAGCTGTTGTTCAGCTCGGCGTTAAACTGTTTATTGTTCACTGTAAAAATTAAATATTTTAAAGTCTTTTCTGATACTTAATCTGATATTTCAGCTGTTTTTATAAATAAAATAAACATTAAGTTGTTTAAACTTTTATTTCTCCTGTTTTTTCGGCTGTTTTGGTTTCTCTCTCTGCTCCAGTTCTTCGGCCTGGTTGGGTTTTCAGCCTCCAGAGAAAAGTTTATTTACAGCTTCAGATGGAGACGAGTTTATTTTCTGCAGATGTTTTCTACATGTGTCCTCACAGAGACATGTCCTCACAGAGACACACGAGTCCTCACATAGACATGTCCTCACAGAGACTTGTCCTCACAAAGACATACGAGTCCTCACAGAGACATACGAGCCCTCACAGAGACATATGTGTCCTCACAGAGACACACATGTCCTCACAGAGACATGTCCTCACAGAGACATACGTGTCCTCACAGAGACATACGAGTCCTCAGAGAGACGAGTCCTCACAGAGACATACGTGCCCTCACAGAGACATGTCCTCAGAGAGACATACGAGTCCTCACAGAGACATACGTGCCCTCACAGAGACATGTCCTCAGAGAGACATACGAGTCCTCACAGAGACATACGTGCCCTCACAGAGACATACGAGTCCTCACAGAGACATACGAGTCCTCACAGAGACATGTACTCAGAGAGACATACGAGTCCTCACAGAGACATACAAGTCCTCACAGAGACATGTCCTCAGAGAGACATACGAGTCCTCACAGAGACATACATGTCCTCACAGAGACATGTCCTCAGAGAGACATACGAGTCCTCACAGAGACATACGAGTCCTCACAGAGACATGTACTCAGAGAGACATACGAGTCCTCACAGAGACATGTCCTCAGAGAGACATACGAGTCCTCACAGAGACATGTCCTCAGAGAGACATACGAGTCCTCACAGAGACATG
>NW_013955947.1:3550-4152 GCF_001266775.1 Austrofundulus limnaeus
GAGTCCTCACAGAGACATGTCCTCAGAGAGACATACGAGTCCTCACAGAGACATGTTCTCACAGAGACATATCCTCACAGAGACACACATGTCCTCACAGAGACATGTCCTCACAGAGACATGTCCTCACAGAGACATACGAGTCCTCACAGAGACATGTTCTCACAGAGACATTTGAGTCCTCACAGAGACATGTCCTCACAGAGACATACGAGTCCTCACAGAGACATACGAGTCCTCACAGAGACATACGAGTCCTCACAGAGACATGTTCTCACAGAGACATTTGAGTCCTCACAGAGACATGTCCTCACAGAGACATGTCCTCACAGAGACATGTCCTCACAGAGACATACGAGTCCTCACAGAGACATACGAGTCCTCACAGAGACATACGAGTCCTCACAGAGACATGTTCTCACAGAGACATTTGAGTCCTCACAGAGACATGTCCTCACAGAGACATACGAGTCCTCACAGAGACATACGAGTCCTCACAGAGACATGTCCTCACAGAGACATGTCCTCAGAGAGACATGCGAGTCCTCACAGAGACATACGAGTCCTCACAGAGACATGTCCTCACAGAGACATGTCCTCAG
>NW_013955948.1:0-1063 GCF_001266775.1 Austrofundulus limnaeus
TGTGTTAAATCAGCATCACTGTGTTAAATCAGCATCACTGTGTTAAATCAGCATCACTGTGTTAAATCAGCATCACTGTGTTAGCTTAGCATCACTGTGTTAAATCAGCACCACTGTGTTAAATCAGCATCACTGTGTTAGCTTAGCATCACTGTGTTAAATCAGCACCACTGTGTTAAATCAGCATCACTGTGTTAGCTTAGCATCACTGTGTTAAATCAGCATCACTGTGTTAAATCAGCACCACTGTGTTAGCTTATCATCACTGTGTTAAATCAGTACCACTGTGTTAGCTTATCATCACTGTGTTAAATCAGTACCACTGTGTTAGCTTATCTTCACTGTGTTAAATCAGCATCACTGTGTTAAATCAGCACCACTGTGTTAGCTTATCATCACTGTGTTAAATCAGTACCACTGTGTTAGCTTATCATCACTGTGTTAAATCAGCACCACTGTGTTAGCTTATCATCACTGTGTTAAATCAGTACCACTGTGTTAAATCAGCACCACTGTGTTAGCTTATCATCACTGTGTTAAATCAGCATCACTGTGTTAAATCAGCACCACTGTGTTAGCTTATCATCACTGTGTTAAATCAGTACCACTGTGTTAAATCAGCACCACTGTGTTAGCTTAGCATCACTGTGTTAGCTTAGCATCACTGTGTTAAATCAGCACCACTGTGTTAAATCAGCATCACTGTGTTAGCTTAGCATCACTGTGTTAAATCAGCACCACTGTGTTAGCTTAGCATCACTGTGTTAAATCAGCAACACTGTGTTAAATCAGCACCACTGTGTTAAATCAGCACCACTGTGTTAAATCAGCACCACTGTGTTAAATCAGCACCACTGTGTTAAATCAGCATCACTGTGTTAGCTTAGCATCACTGTGTTAAATCAGCATCACTGTGTTAGCTTAGCATCACTGTGTTAAATCAGCACCACTGTGTTAAATCAGCACCACTGTGTTAAATCAGCATCACAGTGTTAGCTTAGCATCCCTGTTAGCTTAGCACCACTGTGTTAAATCAGCATCACTGTGTTAGCTTAGCATCACT
>NW_013955948.1:1945-2716 GCF_001266775.1 Austrofundulus limnaeus
CCTGCTGGTTCTGGTGTTGGGTCAGGGCCCTGCTGGTTCTGGTGCTGGGTCAGGGCCCTGCTGGTTCTGGTGTTGGGTCAGGGCCCTGCTGGTTCTGGTGCTGGGTCAGGGCCCTGCTGGTTCTGGTGTTGGGTCAGGGCCCTGCTGGTTCTGGTGCTGGGTCAGGGCCCTGCTGGTTCTGGTGTTGGGTCAGGGCCCTGCTGGTTCTGGTGCTGGGTCAGGGCCCTGCTGGTTCTGGTGTTGGGTCAGGGCCCTGCTGGTTCTGGTGCTGGGTCAGGGCCCTGCTGGTTCTGGTGTTGGGTCAGGGCCCTGCTGGTTCTGGTGCTGGGTCAGGGCCCTGCTGGTTCTGGTGTTGGGTCAGGGCCCTGCTGGTTCTGGTGCTGGGTCAGGGCCCTGCTGGTTCTGGTCCTGATGAAGGACCCTGGTGCTTCTGGTCCCAGGTGGGCCTGAGCAGCTCTGTACAGAGCTGGGACACCTGACCAGGATTTCTTTAAGTCCACAGTCACATTGTCCATGCAGACCCTCATGTAGTCCAGTCCTGAGGGGTTCCAGGTCCTGCTGGTCTGATGGGAGCAGTGCTGTGTTTGTAAAGATAGAACAGGTGGGGGCGGGGTTTAGAACTGTAGGTGTGTTGGATCGTGGTGTAAGCATGGAACAGGTGGGGGCGGGGTTTAGAACTGTAGGTGTGTTGGATCGTGGTGTAAGCATGGAACAGGTGGGGGCGGGGTTTAGAACTGTAGGTGTGTTGGATCGTGGTGTAAGCATGGAACA
>NW_013955948.1:3716-4433 GCF_001266775.1 Austrofundulus limnaeus
CACCACAGGGACATGTGGACACCACAGAGACATGAGGACACCACTGAGACATGAGGACACCACTGAGACATGAGGACACCACTGAGACACAACTGAGACATGAGGACACCACAGGGACATGAGGACACCACAGAGACATGAGGACACCACTGAGACATGTGGACACCACTGAGACATGAGGACACCACTGAGACATGAGGACACCACTGAGACATGAGGACACCACTGAGACATGAGGACACCACTGAGACATGAGGACACCACAGGGACATGTGGACACCACTGAGACATGTGGACACCACTGAGACATGAGGACACCACAGGGACATGAGGACACCACTGAGACATGAGGACACCACAGGGACATGAGGACACCACAGGGACATGAGGACACCACTGAGACATGAGGACACCACTGAGACATGAGGACACCACAGGGACATGAGGACACCACTGAGACATGAGGACACCACTGAGACATGAGGACACCACAGGGACATGAGGACACCACAGGGACACAACTGAGACATGAGGACACCACAGGGACATGAGGACACCACTGAGACATGAGGACACCACAGGGACATGAGGACACCACAGGGACATCACAGAGACATGAGGACACCACAGAGACACCACAGAGACATGAGGACACCACAGAGACACCACAGAGACATGAGGACACCACAGAGACACCACAGAGACATGAGGACACCA
>NW_013955949.1:0-908 GCF_001266775.1 Austrofundulus limnaeus
AATGTTCAGTGTATATTTAGAGTGTTCAGTGTGTATTTAGAGTGTTCAGTGTGTGTTTAGAGTGTTCAGTGTGTATTTAGAGTGTTCAGTGTGTGTTTAGAGTGTTCAGTGTGTATTTAGTGTGTTCAGTGTGTATTTAGTGTGTATTTAGTGTTCAGTGTGTATTTAGTGTTCAGTGTGTGTATTTAGTGTTCAGTGTGTGTTTAGAGTGTTCAGTGTGTATTTAGAATGTTCAGTGTGTATTTAGAATGTTCAGTGTGTATTTAGAGTGTTCAGTGTGTGTTTAGAGTGTTCAGTGTGTATTTAGTGTGTTCAGTGTGTATTTAGTGTATTCAGTGTGTATTTAGTGTTCAGTGTGTATTTAGTGTTCAGTGTGTGTTTAGAGTGTTCAGTCTGTGTTTAGAGTGTTCAGTCTGTGTTTAGAGTGTTCAGTGTGTGTTTAGAGTGTTCAGTGTGTGTTTAGAGTGTTCAGTGTGTGTTTAGAGTGTTCAGTGTGTGTTTAGAGTGTTCAGTGTGTGTTTAGTGTTCAGTGTGTATTTAGAGTGTTCAGTGTGTATTTAGTGTTCAGTGTGTATTTAGTGGTCAGTGTGTATTTAGAGTGTTCAGTGTGTGTTTAGAGTGTTCAGTGTGTATTTAGAGTGTTCAGTGTGTGTTTAGAGTGTTCAGTGTGTGTTTAGAGTGTTCAGTGTGTATTTAGAGTGTTCAGTGTGTTTAGATTGTTCAGTGTGTATTTAGAGTGTTCAGTGTGTGTTTAGAGTGTTCAGTGTGTATTTAGAGTGTTCAGTGTGTGTTTAGAGTGTTCAGTGTGTATTTAGAGTGTTCAGTGTGTGTTTAGAGTGTTCAGTGTGTATTTAGAGTGTTCAGTGTGTGTTTAGAGTGTTCAGTGTGTATTTAGAGTGTTCAGTGTG
>NW_013955949.1:1868-2780 GCF_001266775.1 Austrofundulus limnaeus
AGATGAGCTAACATGACAGATAGGTTAACAGATGAGCTAACATGACAGATGAGCTAACATGACAGATAGGTTAACAGATGAGCCAACAGATGAGCTAACATGACAGATGAGCTAACAGATGAGCTAACATGACAGATGAGCTAACAGATAGGCTAACAGATGAGCTAACATGACAGATAGGTTAACAGATGAGCTAACATGACAGATGAGCTAACATGACAGATAGGTTAACAGATGAGCCAACAGATGAGCTAACATGACAGATGAGCTAACAGATGAGCTAACATGACAGATACGTTAACAGATGAGCTAACAGATGAGCTAACATGACAGATAGGCTAACAGATGAGCTAACAGATGAGCTAACATGACAGATGGGCTAACAGATGAGCTAACATGAAAGATGGGCTAACAGATGAGCTAAACAGATGAGCTAACAGATGAGCTAACAGGACAGTTACAGCTCTGTGCTGCAGGTCATGTGACCTCCTGACCCACCTGACTGGCCAGAGCAGCAGCAGCTTGAGTCTGTCTGAAGGAGACACAGTCCAGCGGGTTGTAGTGTGGTTTCTGACCCTTCAACTGTCGGTCGAAGACTTCTTTATACTTCACCTGCAGGTGAACATCAAACTCAGACTGACTGATGTCTGGAGCAATCACCTGTGCATGCTGGGAAGTTATTCTGTCACCTGACTGGCCAGTTTGGAAACCTCTGTGGCGTGCAGGATGTCGGGTCTGTCCAGAACAGATCCGTCGCTGTAAACAGGCTGTGAGCTTTTACTCTTGTAGGCCACCTGAGAACAAAACATTCAGTTTAAATGGAACTCACTCAAGTTTTGATCTGTTTCCTCTGTAAGTCTGGATTTAATTAACTTTCATTAGTCTTGGTTTTTATCTCACAGCTGAATAAAC
>NW_013955949.1:3780-4511 GCF_001266775.1 Austrofundulus limnaeus
TGTGTGTGTGTGTGTGTGTGTGTGTGTGTGTGTGGTGGGTCAGTGGGTCAGCGTCTGAGCCTTCAGGCTGTGGAGCAGCTGCTGCTTCTGTTCACACTCCTACAGACAAAACACCCCCCACCCTACACCACCCCCACAGGGTGAGGGGCGAACAGAGAGGATTCTGGGACGTTTAAGATTCTTCAACCTGAACCACTTTCACTTCAACGGGTCTAAAATTCAAAGGAAGTAAAAAAAAACATGTTTCCCTTCAGCTGATAACAACCTGCTGATCATTCATGACCTCACAGTACTGATTTGTTTCATTTCTTTACTGTAAATGTGTCTAAATTAAAGTTATTTGTTGTATTTAAATCTAATAAAAGGACCTGATTAATAGATTTTTTCAGACTCACGTCGCTCTGAGCTTTGGTCACTTCCTGAGCGAAGACAGTCTCGATGGTTTGAGGCATGTGAGCGTACAAACTCTGAGCCACCTCCTTCCTCCCCTCCTGCCTGTAAACGTTCTGCGAAACATTTAAAAGAGCAGAACAACAACTTTAACTCAGTGAAGCTGTTTTCTAATTACTGTGGTTTATCAACATATTTCAGGATTTTATTAATATTGACTTTTAAATGTGAACATCCTTAAATTAAACTCAAATGTTTTTTTATTCTGTTATTTGATTTTACTCAAGATAATGTCCCAAACTGTTTCAAAGCTGGACATTCTCATGATTATAATATAATAT
>NW_013955950.1:0-2139 GCF_001266775.1 Austrofundulus limnaeus
AAAACTGTAATAAAGCTGTATTAAAACCGTAATTAAGCTGTAGTAAAGCTGTAGTGAAGCAGTAATATAGCTGTAATAAAACTGTAATAAAGATGTAATAAAGCTGTAGTAAGGCTGTAGTAAAGCTGTAATAAAGCTGTGTTAAAACTGTAATAAAGTTGTAGTGAAGCTGTACTAAGGCTGTAATAAAGCTGCATCAAAACTGTAATAAAGCTGTATTAAAACTGTAATAAAGCTGTAGTAAGGCTGTAGTGAAGCTGTAATAAAGCTGTAGTGAAGCTGTATTAAAACTGTAATAAAGCTGTATTAAAACTGTAATAAAGCTGTAGTAAGGCTGTAGTGAAGCTGTAATAAAGCTGTAGTGAAGCTGTATTAAAACTGTAATAAAGCTGTATTAAAACTGTAATAAAGCTGTAGTTAAGGCTGTAATATAGCTTTAATAAGGCTGTAATAAAGATGTAATAAAGCTGTAGTAAGGCTGTAGTAAAGCTGTAATAAAGCTGTGTTAAAACTGTAATAAAGCTGTAGTGAAGCTGTACTAAGGCTGTAATAAAGCTGTATTAAAACTGTAATAAAGCTGCATCAAAACTGTAATAAGGCTGTAGTGAAGCTGTAATATAGCTGTAATAAAGCTGTAGTAAGGCTGTAGTGAAGCTGTAATAAAACTGTAATATAGCTGTATTAAAACTGTAATAAAGCTGTATTAAAACTGTAATAAAGCTGTAGTTAAGGCTGTAATATAGCTTTAATAAGGCTGTAGTGAAGCTGTAATATAGCTGTAATAAGGCTGTAGTGAAGCTGTAATAAGGCTGTATTGAAGCTGTAATATAGCTGTAATAAGGCTGTAGTGAAGCTGTAATATAGCTGTAATAAGGCTGTAGTGAAGCTGTAATAAGGCTGTATTGAAGCTGTAATATAGCTGTAATAAGGCTGTAGTGAAGCTGTAATATAGCTGTAATAAAGCTGTAGTAAGGCTGTAGTGAAGCTGTAATAAAACTGTAATATAGCTGTATTAAAACTGTAATAAAGCTGTATTAAAGTTGTATTAAAACTGTAATAAAGCTGTATTAAAGCTGTAATAAAGCTGTAGTAAGGCTGTAATAAAGCTGTAGTAAGGCTGTAATATAGCTGCAATAAGGCTGTAAAATAGCTGCAATAAGGCTGTAGTGAAGCTGTAATATAGCTGTAATAAAACTGTAATAAAGCGAAGCTGTAATATAGCCGTAATAAAACTGTAATAAAGCTGTATTAAAACTGTAATAAAGCTGTAGTAAGGCTGTATGAAGCTGTAACAAAAGTGTAATAAAGCTGTGGTAAGGCTGTAGTGAAGCTGTAATAAAACTGTAATAAAGCTGTAATAAAGCTGTAGTGAAGCTGTAATAAAACTGTAATAAAACTGTAATAAAGCTGTATTAAAGCTGTAAAAAAGCTGTAATAAAGCTGTAGTAAGGCTGTAGTGAAGCTGTAATAAAACTGTAATAAAACTGTAATAAAGCTGTATTAAAGCTGTAAAAAAGCTGTAATAAAGCTGTAGTAAGGCTGTAGTGAAGCTGTAATAAAACTGTAATAAAGCTGTATTAAAACTGTAATAAAGCTGTAATAAAGCTGTATTAAAGCTGTAATAAAGCTGTAGTAAGGCTGTAGTGAAGCTGTAATAAAACTGTAATAAAACTGTAATAAAGCTGTATTAAAACTGTAATAAAGCTGTATTAAAGCTGTAATAAAGCTGTAGTAAGGCTGTAGTGAAGCAGGTGTTTTTACCTGCAGCGACTGAAGGGACTCAGAGTTAGTGTCACAGTACAGGATGATGTTGTTGGCCATGCTGAAGCTTTCTCTGACTCCCAGGTGATAAAAAAGGGATGGCTGGCGGAAAGCGTCACTCATCTCCACCACAGCTATGTCTGATGAGACAAAACAAGGACAGACATTCTGTTTAAAGCCACTTTAATTTGCTGAATGAGCTGTAAAACAAATGCAGAGCACATTGGAATATTTCCTGCAGACCAGTATTATTGTGGAGTATAACTTGTTTTCCACCACGTTTTGAAACCTGTGTAAGAGTAAGCTTAAGGTGAATTAAGCTTTTCCCACATCTCTCATACACAAGGTTATGAGGAAACTTTAAACAAGGTATTTCTC
>NW_013955950.1:3139-3548 GCF_001266775.1 Austrofundulus limnaeus
TGTGTGTGTGTGTGTGTGTGTGTGTGTGTGTGTGTGTGTCCACGCAGGTAAACAGTGTTAGAGGCAGAAAGGCAGCTCCGCGTCATGCTGCATGTCTGATGACGCTGCTGACTTGGTAACAGTCACGGTGAAAAACGACACGACGGGAAAAAAGTCATCGAATCCGCGCATTCCGCCTCAGCTCGAGCCCGATCCTCTCCTCTGCTCCTCTCAAAGTTGAGCAACAACACAACCAACTGTTGTGCAGCAGCAGGAAGAAAGAAACGCCCACAGGAATTACAAATGTCACGCAGACACACAACTGCGCTACGTCATGTTTCCAAAGCCAGAGCGCAGCAGGGCACACCCTGCGCGTTTCTGCCTTTATCTCTCACACACACACACACACACACACACACACACACACACA
>NW_013955951.1:0-712 GCF_001266775.1 Austrofundulus limnaeus
GACAGAGTTGGACAGAGGACAGAGTTGGACAGAGGACAGAGTTGGACAGAGTTGGACAGAGGACAGAGTTGGACAGAGGACAGAGTTGGACAGAGTTGGACAGAGTTGGACAGAGTTGGACAGAGTTGGACAGAAGACAGAGTTGGACAGAGGACAGAGTTGGACAGAAGACAGAGTTGGACAGAGGACAGTCTGTCTGCAGCAAGCAGCAGAAAGAGGCTGAAATATTCAGGCCACAATGACAAATGAGAGCTGGGAGGCAGAGAGGAAAATATGAGGACAGAGGAGGAGAAACAGGAACAAAGACAAACATGAACTGTTGGTTCTGTTGGCCCGGCCCGTCTGCAGACTTCCTCTGTCCTACATAAAGCTGATGCTGTCTGGAACCACGTGCACGACTCCATCACATGAGGATCCTCTGAGGTTTCAGCAGCAGAGCTGCTCCTCATGGTCCAACAGAGACACGTCCTCTGTCCTGCTTTACCTTAAAGACAATGTCCTACAAACGTGTCCCAGGACTCTGTGTGGAGCTACAAGGTCCTTGACCCCACCTGAATGAGACTCATCCCCTACACTGACATCACATTACTGTACTTTGTTGTATTTTACTACACTTCACTGTACTTTACTGTAATTTAATGTACTTCACTGTACTTTACTGTAATTTAATGTACTTTACTGTACTTTATTGTAATTT
The DNA here is from genome assembly GCF_001266775.1 of Austrofundulus limnaeus. Lineage (NCBI taxonomy): Eukaryota > Metazoa > Chordata > Actinopteri > Cyprinodontiformes > Rivulidae > Austrofundulus > Austrofundulus limnaeus. Next base: position 698 of record NW_013955951.1, read on the forward strand.
AATGTATTTTACTAT
>NW_013955951.1:1712-3206 GCF_001266775.1 Austrofundulus limnaeus
ATGTTATGATGTGTTGTAACATGTTATAACATGTTATGATGTGTTGTAACATGTTGCAATGTGTTGTAACATGTTATAACATGTTATGATGTGTTGTAACATGTTATGATGTGTTGTAACATGTTATAACATGTTATGATGTGTTGTAACATGTTATGATGTGTTGTAACATGTTATAACATGTTATGATGTGTTGTAACATGTTATGATGTGTTGTAACATGTTATAACATGTTATAATGTGTTGTAACATGTTATGATGTGTTGTAACATGTCATGTGTTAGGCCATGTTATAACATGTTATGATGTGTTGTAACATGTTATAACATGTTATGATGTGTTGTAACATGTCATGTGTTAGGCCATGTTATAACATGTTATGATGTGTTGTAACATGTTGTCATGTGTTAGGCCATGTTATAACATGTTATGATGTGTTGTAACATGTTGTCATGTGTTAGGTCATGTTATAACATGTTATGATGTGTTGTAACATGTTGTCATGTGTTAGGTCATGTTATAACATGTTATGATGTGTTGTAACATGTTGTCATGTGGTATGACATCCGTTTACAGTAATCTTGATGTAAACATGTTTTCTTTAGAAATGGCTGCTGAATAAATATAAAATTAAAAAGATGAAGAAACATTTTATTTACACATGTAGGTTACAGTGAGAAGCAAAATAAGCTGTTAAAAACTGCAGGGTGTTTGTAAAGATTCCCTCCAGTATTCTGACAGCAAAGTAATAAAGAACAAATTAACATAAATTCACATGATAATGTATTCAGTGTTCTGCAAAGACTTTCTACACCCAGGGACGGCTTTTTCAGAAAAGAAAAGTTGTGTTGTGGGAGAACACGGGGTTGGCAAAGAGAGAAGTGAGACACAAAAAGCTTTCCTAAACAAATATTCCCTCTGATGATGAGGATTGAAAATTAGGATAAACTAACCTGGTCTCAGGGGTCCACTTATGTGTGTCTCTTCTCACATTTCTCACTTATTAAAGAAACACTTCAACAACCAGGAAGTAGTTCACATGTAAACTACAACAACCGTAACTGTTCACTTTAACACCTGAACAAAAATGTCCACGTTTCTTATTAAATCTGTAAACATGATGACAAAAGAAGATAAAATATCCTGAATGTGATTCACAGATCTGCTGAGCACTTTACCTTTCCAAAGCTTCCTTTGCCGATGGCCCGCAGAATCTGGAAGTGGTCAAAGTTTACTGTGAAGACAGGAAAACAATCAGAGGAATAAAGTTTATTAACAGTTTTACTTTAATCTTACATTTAAATAAGCATCAACAAGTCTGTGGGCTGGGCTCCGTGGGCTGGGCTCTGTGGGCTGGGCTCTGTGGGCTGGGTTCTGTGGGCTGGGTTCTGTGGGCTGGGTTCTGTGGGCTGGGTTCTGTGGGCTGGGCTCTGTGGGCTGGGTTCTGTGGGCTGGGTTCTGTGGGCTGGGCTCTGTGGGCTGGGTTCTGTGGGC
>NW_013955951.1:4206-4548 GCF_001266775.1 Austrofundulus limnaeus
ATTACTATACTAAAATAACATTATTACTATGTTATTACTATACCATATTAACATTACTATACTAAAATAACATTATTACTATGTTATTACTATACCATATTAATATTATTACTATACTAAAATAACATTATTACTATGTTATTACTATACCATATTAACATTACTATACTAAAATAACATTATTACTATGTTATTACTATACCGTATTAACATTACTATACTAAAATAACATTATTACTATGTTATTACTATACCATATTAATATTACTATACTAAAATAACATTATTACTATGTTATTACTGTACCATATTAATATTACTATACTAAAATAACATTATTAC
>NW_013955952.1:0-410 GCF_001266775.1 Austrofundulus limnaeus
GTTCTGAAGGCAAAAGGGGGTCCAACCCGTTACTAGCGTGGTGTACCTAATAAAGTGGCCGTTGAGTGTAGATTGTAAAACAAATAAGAGGCCACCAATTTTAGAAAATATATAATTGGGGATAAAATTCTATAAAGAATTAGTGTCCATTAAAAACTTTCTAATCCAATTAATTTTGAAATTTGATGTGGAAAAATCTAAGAAACTGAGACCTCCACTGTCTAATGCATTGATAAGAACACTATCTTTAATAAAATGAGATTTGTTTTTCCAGGTAAAACTATGAAGCATTTTATCAATCGTTTTATAAGTTAAAGAATTAACACCTAGTGAGAGACGTGGGTCCCCCTTCCAATGGATTCACCACCTGTAGGAGGGGCCAAAGGGGTCGGGAGCAATGTGTAATGGGC
>NW_013955952.1:2406-3306 GCF_001266775.1 Austrofundulus limnaeus
GGTCTGGGCCTCCGTTCTGAAGCTGCTGCCCCCGCGACCCGACCCCGGATAGGCGGAAGAAAATGGATGGATGGATGGAGAGCGCAGCGTAGGTTAACCTAGAAATCCCTTCTGCTTTAGATAAGAGGATTCTGCCTCTTAAAGAAAGATCCCTTTGAAGCTAGGGGTTTAAATTTTTCTTGGTTTTAGCAATGATAAGATCAAAAATTCAGACTGCATCTTTCTGTGATGTTTTTGGAGATAACAACACCAAGGTAGGTTACTTGAGATATGACAGGAATTTTGTATAAGGTTAATAGATTGCAAATTTTAATTGGGAGGAGCTCACATTTATTAATATTCAGATTTAGACCTGAAGCTTCAGAGAATTTCTGGATGAGTTCAATGACAATAGGGATTTGTTCAGAGTCACATAAAAACAGAGTGGTATCATCAGCAACTTGACTTATTAAAACCTCTCTATCAGCAATTGTGATACCAGACATGTTATTTTCATGGATATAACTTGCCAGAAGCTGGGCTGCAATTAGGAAAAGATAAGGAGAAACGGGACAGCTCTGACTGACTCCTGTAGATAGCTGGAATCTAGGCGTTGTCCCATATTTGAGCTTGATTGAACAATTTGCATTGTTAAACAACATTTGAATAGATTTCACAAAAAATTGGCTAAACCCTACTTTTTCTAAGGCTTGGAAGATGAATTGATGCTCTAAAGAGTCGAACGCCTTGTAGAAGTCTAAAAACATGATAAAACTGTCTTCAGATATCAGGTCAGAATAATCCAACATGTCTAGAACGAGACTTGTGTTATTTGCTATGTGTCTTTTTGATATAAATCCAGATTGTGATTCGTCAATAATGGTAGACAGGGTTTTTTTTTAATTCACTTTGCTAAAATAA
>NW_013955952.1:4306-5542 GCF_001266775.1 Austrofundulus limnaeus
GCCACAAGCTTTTCTTTTATAAATGCCATCTAATTTGTTTTGGTATTCACTAAGGTGAAGCAACTCTTCATCTGATAAGTTTTCATTACTGATACTGGTTAAAGATGCAATCTGAGAGCAGAGATCCTCTTCCTCTTTTTTCTGAGTTTCACTAGGTCACTGCTGAATGATCTCATAAATTTACCAATATCATATTTTAATAATTCCCAGGATGGGCTAAATGCATTGTTTTTACATGCTTCTTGCCAGCATAAGGAGATAAGGTTTTTGATAGTTTCTTTAACTGTGTTATGACTCAACAGACTGTTATTAATCTTCCAGATTGTTGCCCTGGGGATGTTAACATCAGTTGAAAGTTTAACGTTAAGACTAATAACCTTGTGATCAGAGAAAGGAGCTGCATGTAAATTTACATGTGTATTGGCCTGTTTAACTTTACTGGAGACCAGCCAATAATCTATTTGGGACATTTTGGAAAGATCTTTTGTGTTCCAAGTAAATGATTTTAGCGTAGGGAATTTCTGTCTGAAGATATCTATGACATCAAACTTTTCTGTAAAGTTCTTTAAGTAGTCGTTCTGAACATTTTTATTCATAGGAGGATGTCTGTCTAATTTACTGTCATAAACAACATTGAAATCACCACCAAAAATTAAGTAAGCCTCAGGATATTTACTTAACAAGAAATATAGTTTATCATCCCATGTTTCAAAAAGTTTTTTTGTTGTCTGAATAGGAGCAATAATTATTAGTTATTATCACCACATTTTGAGAGACTGATAAAACTATAATAATAAAGTGCCCTTTTAGGTCGCTGTATGTATTTAAGATTTCTCCGGTAAATCTGTCTTTTAGTGTTAAAACTCCTGCTGTTTTCTCAGATCCATGTGCCCCTCATAACTCCTTACCCCACTGACTTTTCCAGAAGGACAAGTCTTCTTTAAAGCTGTGTGATTCCTGAATAAAATAAAAATCACAATTAAATTTCTTATGAAACAGAAAAATTGCTTTTCTTATCAAAGCATTTCTTAAACCTCTGGCACTGAATGTGAGCAAAGAAAATGACATCCAAAAAGAACAAATTCTCAACAGAGAACTCCATCTAGTCAACTTCTCGTGTCTGATCAGCTCCACCAGCGTCATGTGCTTATGGAAGATTTTTTTTTTTGTTTATTTTGTTTTTCTCCGATCAATATAACTAAATGAACATTATGTGGATTTTCATTTTATTACACA
>NW_013955953.1:0-581 GCF_001266775.1 Austrofundulus limnaeus
TGTCCACACAGAGACATGTCCACACAGCGATGTGTCCACAGAGAGATGTGTCCCCACAGAAACGTGTCCACACTGAGACGTGTCCACACAGAGACGTGTCCACACAGAGATGTGTCCACACAAAGACATGTCCACACAGATGTGTCCACACAGAGATGTTTCCACACAGAGATGTGTCAACACAGATGTGTCCCCACAGAGATGTGTCCACACAGATGTGTCCACAAAGCAATGTGTCCACACAGAAATGTGTCCACACAGAGATGTTTCCACACAGATGTGTCCCCACAGAAATGTGTCTACACAGAGACGTGTCTACACAGAGACATGTCCACATAGCGATGTGTCCACACAGATGTGTCCACAAAGAGATATGTCCCCACAGAAACGTGTCCACACTGAGACGTGTCCACACAGAGACGTGTCCACACAGAGATATGTCCACACAGAGATGTTTCCACACAAACACGTGTCCAGACAGAGATGTGTCCACACAAAGACGTGTCCACACAGAGATGCGTCCACACAGATGTGTGCACACAGAGATGTGTCCACACAAAGACGTTTCCACACAGATGTGT
>NW_013955953.1:2916-3826 GCF_001266775.1 Austrofundulus limnaeus
GACGTGTCCACACAGATGTGTCCACACAGAGATGTGTCCACACAGAGATGTGTCAACACAGACACATGTCCACAAAGAGACCTGTCCACACAGAGATGTGTCCACACAGAGACGCGCCCACAAAGTGATGTGTCCACACAGATGTGTCCACACAGAGACATGTCCACACAGAGACGTGTCCACCCAGAGATGTGTCCACACAGATACATGTCTACACAGAGAGGTGTCCCCACAGACGTGTCTACACAGAGTTATGTCAACACAGAGATGGGTCCACACAAAGATGTTTCCACACTGTGACATGTCCACACAGAGACGTGTCCACACAGAGACATGTCCACACAGAGACGTGTGCACACAGAGATGTGTCCACACAGAGACGTGTCCACACAGAAACATGTCTACACAGAGACGTGTCCACACAGAGATTTGTCCACACAAAGACTTGTCCACACAGAGATGTGTCCACACAGAGATGTGTCGACACAAATTCGTGTCCACGCAGAGATGTGTCCACACAGATGTATCCACACAGAGATGTGTCCACACAAAGACATGTCCACACAGAGACGTGTCCACACAGAGACATGTCCACACAGAGACGTGTGCACACAGAGATGTGTCCACACAGAGACGTGTCCACACAGAAACATGTCTACACAGAGACGTGTCCACACAGAGATTTGTCCACACAAAGACTTGTCCACACAGAGATGTGTCCAAACAGAGATGTGTCAACACAAAGACGTGTCCATCAGAGATGTGTCCACACAGATGTGTCCACACAGAGATGTCCACGCAGAGACGTGTCCACACAGAGACATGTCCACACAGAGACGTGTCCACCCAGAGATGTGTCCACACAGAGACATGTCTACACAGAGACGTGTCCCCACAGACGTGTCAACAC
>NW_013955953.1:4826-5880 GCF_001266775.1 Austrofundulus limnaeus
TCCACACAAAACATGTCCACACAGAGATGTGTCCACACAGAGACGTGTCCACACAGAGACATGTTGTAACAGAGATGTGTCCACACAGATGTGTCCACACAAAACATGTCCACACAGAGACGTGTCCACACAGAGACATGTCCACACAGAGACGTGTCCACCCAGAGATGTGTCCACACAGAGACATGTCTACACAGAGACGTGTCCCCACAGACGTGTCAACACAGAGTTATGTAAACACAGAGAAGGCCCACACAGAGATGTTTCCACACTGAGACATTTCCACACAGAGACGTGTCAACACGGAGATGTTTGCACACAGAGATGTGTCCACACAGAGACGTGTCCACACAGAGACATGTCCACACAGAGACGTGTCCACCCAGAGATGTGTCCACACAGAGACATGTCTACACAGAGACGTGTCCCCACAGACGTGTCAACACAGAGTTATGTAAACACAGAGACGGGTCCACACAGAGATGTTTCCACACTGAGACATGTCCACACAGAGACGTGTCAACACAGAGACGTGTGCACACAGAGATGTGTCCACACAGAGATTTGTCCACACAAAGACTTGTCCACACAGAGATGTGTCCACACAAATATGTGTCCACACAGAAGCATGTCAACACAGAGATGTGTCCACACAGAGATGTGTCCACACAGACGTGTCCACACATAGACGTGTCCACACAGAGATGTGTCAACACAGAGACGTGTCCACACAGAGACATGTCCACACATAGACGTGTCCACACAGAGATGTGTCCACACAAAGACTTGTCCACACAGAGACATGTCCACACAGAGACGTGTTCACACAGAGATGTGTCCACACAGAGATGTGTCCACACAGAGACGTGTCCACAAAGAGATGTGTCCTCACAAAGTCTTGTCCACACAGAGATGTGTCCACACAAAGACTTGTCCACACAGAGATGTGTCAACACAAACACGTGTCCACACAGAGATGTGTCCACACAGAGACGTGTCCACACAGATATGTGTCCACACAGAGATGTGTCCACACAGAGACGTGTCCACACAG
>NW_013955954.1:0-518 GCF_001266775.1 Austrofundulus limnaeus
CTTACACACACAGAACCTTACAGAACCTGACAGTAACAGAACCTTACACACACAGAACCTTACAGAACCTGACAGTAACAGAACCTTACACACACAGAACCTTACAGAACCTGACAGTAACAGAACCTTACACACACAGAACCTTTCAGAACCTGACAGTAACAGAACCTTACACACACAGAACCTGACAGACTGAACAGCAGGTAGAAATACTTACAAACTGCCTCTCCTGGGAAGACTCAGCTCCTTCTGTAAGAGAGAACAGAACAAAGTTCAGACTGATGTCAGGAAGTGCAGCTGTGTGACCAGCAGGTGGCACAGACACACAACTGATTGTTTCACATTATTCTGTCAATCACAAACTGTACAACAGGAAACCACAGAGAGGCAGAGCAGCTGCTGAACAAGACAACAGGAACAGGAAGTAGTTTCTCTGTGAACAGGAAGTGGTTTCTCTGTGAACAGGAAGTAGTTTCTCTGTGAACAGGAAGTAGTTTCTCTGTGAACAGGAAGTAGTT
>NW_013955954.1:2406-3760 GCF_001266775.1 Austrofundulus limnaeus
GTGTAAAACCTCCTGGTGGATGTGTTGTTGTATTTTATGATTTGTGTAAAACCTCCTGGTGGATGTGTTGTTGTATTTTATGATTTGTGTAAAGCCTCCTCATGGATGTGTTGTTGTATTTTATGATTTGTGTAAAGCCTCCTGGTGGATGTGTTGTTGTATTTTATGATTTGTGTAAAGCCTCCTGGTGGATGTGTTGTTGTATTTTATGATTTGTGTAAAGCCTCCTGGTGGATGTGTTGTTGTATTTTATGATTTGTGTAAAGCCTCATGGATGTGTTGTTGTATTTTATGATTTGTGTAAAACCTCATGGATGTGTTGTTGTATTTTATGATTTGTGTAAAACCTCCTGGATGTGTTGTTGTATTTTATGATTTGTGTAACGCCTCCTGGTTGTGTTGTTGTATTGACAGTGTCAGCCCACCTGTCCTCCCAGCCTCTGGTTGTTAGTGATGGAGGTGAACATCCTCCTCAGGGCTCAGAACAGGAGCTTTAACGTAATAAAACCATCAGATGAGCAGAGCTATGTGGGGGCGGAGCCTGAGTCCTGAGGTGGGCTCAGAGACCACCTCCACAGGTCTGATTGAAATCTGAACCTCTGGCAGTGAAGACACTGTTCATTTCTCATGAATAAATCCTGCAGACTTTTAAGGCTTCCTACATGAGTCAGCATTTAAAGCCACAGGAACAGGAAGAGGTTTCAAAATAAGACTCTGGTTCTGTCTCCAAACGTCTGAGCTGCTGGTCCACAAAATGTTTCTGACCAGTGAGCAGTTCAATATTCAGTCATCAGCAGCCTGTTCATCTCTTCACTTCCTGTTCACAGAGAAACCACTTCCTGTTCACAGAGAAACCACTTCCTGTTCACAGAGAAACTACTTCCTGTTCACAGAGAAACTACTTCCTGTTCACAGAGAAACTACTTCCTGTTCACAGAGAAACTACTTCCTGTTCACAGAGAAACTACTTCCTGTTCACAGAGAAACCACTTCCTGTTCACAGAGAAACTACTTCCTGTTCACAGAGAAACTACTTCCTGTTCACAGAGAAACTACTTCCTGTTCACAGAGAAACCACTTCCTGTTCACAGAGAAACTACTTCCTGTTCACAGAGAAACTACTTCCTGTTCACAGAGAAACTACTTCCTGTTCACAGAGAAACCACTTCCTGTTCACAGAGAAACTACTTCCTGTTCACAGAGAAACTACTTCCTGTTCACAGAGAAACTACTTCCTGTTCACAGAGAAACCACTTCCTGTTCACAGAGAAACTACTTCCTGTTCACAGAGAAACTACTTCCTGTTCACAGAGAAACTACTTCCTGTTCACAGAGAAACCACTTCCTGTTCACA
>NW_013955954.1:4760-5429 GCF_001266775.1 Austrofundulus limnaeus
TTCTGTGTGTGTAAGGTTCTGTTACTGTCAGGTTCTGTAAGGTTCTGTTACTGTCAGGTTCTGTAAGGTTCTGTTACTGTCAGGTTCTGTGTGTGTAAGGTTCTGTTACTGTCAGGTTCTGTAAGGTTCTGTTACTGTCAGGTTCTGTAAGGTTCTGTTACTGTCAGGTTCTGTGTGTGTAAGGTTCTGTTACTGTCAGGTTCTGTAAGGTTCTGTTACTGTCAGGTTCTGTAAGGTTCTGTGTGTGTAAGGTTCTGTTACTGTCAGGTTCTGTAAGGTTCTGTGTGTGTAAGGTTCTGTGAGGTTCTGTGTGTGTAAGGTTCTGTTACTGTCAGGTTCTGTAAGGTTCTGTGTGTGTAAGGTTCTGTAAGGTTCTGTGTGTGTAAGGTTCTGTTACTGTCAGGTTCTGTAAGGTTCTGTGTGTGTAAGGTTCTGTTACTGTCAGGTTCTGTGTGTGTAAGGTTCTGTGAGGTTCTGTGTGTGTAAGGTTCTGTTACTGTCAGGTTCTGTAAGGTTCTGTTACTGTCAGGTTCTGTAAGGTTCTGTTACTGTCAGGTTCTGTGTGTGTAAGGTTCTGTTACTGTCAGGTTCTGTAAGGTTCTGTTACTGTCAGGTTCTGTAAGGTTCTGTTACTGTCAGGTTCTGTAAGGTTCTGTTACTGTCAGGTTC
>NW_013955955.1:0-753 GCF_001266775.1 Austrofundulus limnaeus
AAACAAACAAACAAACAAACAAACAAACAAACAAACAAACAAACAAACAAACAGACACACAAAAAACAAACAGACAAAAAAAAAACAGACAGACAAAAAACAAACTGACAAACAAACCTGATTTGTGTTTTTTGGGGGGGTTGTTTTTGTTTATTTTTGTTGTTTTTATGTTTATTTTCTGCTTCAGTACTCAGTCCCTCTGGACCTTTGTGTCTCACCTGTCCCTCCTCAGTCAGGACTGTTTTTGTCCTCAGAAAGAAACACTATGATTGGTTCTGCTGTCATCACTTCCTGTCTGGAGCAGGAAGTGAGGTCATAGTGTTGTTTGATTAACTTGACAACACTTGTGTTTGATTGGTTCTTCCAGGAGCTGACAGCTGACCCTCAGTTTATTGTGGGCGGAGCCACCAGGACCGACATCTGTCAAGGAGCCCTGGGTGAGTCTGTTATCAAAGGTCATGTGACCTGGTCCTCAGGTTATCAGAGGTTCTTCTTGCAGAGCTAATGAGTCAGAACAGAAACAACTCTACCTGCAGGTTCTGATGTTTGGTCCAGAACTCCCTGTGAACTGTTTTAAAACCAGAACACAGCTAACAAGTTGTTTCTGGACCTGCAGGACCTTCTGGTAATGAGGTTCTGGTAATGAGGTTCTGATAATGAGGTTCTGATAATGAGGTTCTGGTAATGAGGTTCTGATAATGAGGTTCTGATAATGAGGTTCTGGTAATGAGGTTCTGATAACGAGGTTCTGGT
>NW_013955955.1:1753-2825 GCF_001266775.1 Austrofundulus limnaeus
GTAATGAGGATCTGATAATGAGGTTCTGATAATGAGGTTCTGATAATGAGGTTCTGGTAATGAGGTTCTGATAATGAGGTTCTGATAATGAGGTTCTGGTAATGAGGTTCTGATAATCAGGTTCTAGTAACGAGGTTCTGATAATGAGGTTCTGATAATGAGGTTCTGGTAATGAAGTTCTGGTAACGAGGTTCTGATAATGAGATTCTGATAATGAGGTTCTGGTAATGAGGTTCTGATAATGAGGTTCTGATAACGAGGTTCTGATAATGAGATTCTGGTAATGAGGTTCTGATAATGAGGTTCTGATAATGAGGTTCTGGTAATGAGGTTCTGATAACGAGGTTCTGATAATGAGATTCTGGTAATGAGGTTCTGATAATGAGGTTCTGATAATGAGGTTCTGGTAATGCGGTTCTGGTAATGAGGTTCTGATACCGAGGTTCTGATAATGAGATTCTGGTAATGAGGTTCTGATAATGAGGTTCTGATAATGAGGTTCTGATAATGAGGTTCTGGTAATGCGGTTCTGGTAATGAGGTTCTGATACCGAGGTTCTGATAATGAGATTCTGGTAATGAGGTTCTGATAATGAGGTTCTGATAATGAGGTTCTGATAACGAGGTTCTGATAATGAGGTTCTGGTAATGAGGTTCTGATAACGAGGTTCTGATAACGAGGTTCTGATAACGAGGTTCTGATAACGAGGTTCTGATAATGAGGTTCTGGTAATGAGGTTCTGATAACGAGGTTCTGATAAGGAGGTCTGATAATGAGGTTCTGGTTACGAGGTTCTGATAATGAGGTTCTGGTAACGAGGTTCTGATATTGAGGTTCTGATAACGAGGTTCTGATAATGAGGTTCTGGTTACGAGGTTCTGATAATGAGGTTCTGATAATGAGGTTCTGGTAATGAGGTTCTGGTAATGAGGTTCTGATAACGAGGTTCTGATAACGAGGTTCTGATAATGAGGTTCTGGTAATGAGGTTCTGATAACGAGGTTCTGATAACGAGGTTCTGATAATGAGGTTCTGGTAATGAGGTTCTGATAACGAGGTTCTGATAACGAGG
>NW_013955955.1:3825-4540 GCF_001266775.1 Austrofundulus limnaeus
ATGAGGTTCTGATAACGAGGTTCTGATAATGAGGTTCTGGTAATGAGGTTCTGGTAATGAGGTTCTGATAATCAGGTTCTAGTAACGAGGTTCTGATAATGAGGTTCTGATAATGAGGTTCTGATAATGAGGTTCTGGTAATGAGGTTCTGGTAATGAGGTTCTGATAATGAGGTTCTGGTAATGAGGTTCTGGTAACGAGGTTCTGTAATGAGGTTCTGATAATGAAGTTCTGATAATGAGGTTCTGGTAACGAGTTTCTAATAACGAGGTTTTGATAACGAGGTCCTGTAATGAGGTTCTGGAAATGAGGTTCTGATAACGAGGTTCTGATAATGAGATTCTGGTAATGAGGTTCTGATAATGAGGTTCTGATAATGAGGTTCTGGTAATGAGGTTCTGGTAATGAGGTTCTGGTAACGAGGTTCTGGTAATGAGGTTCTGATAATGAAGTTCTGATAATGAGATTCTGGTAACGAGTTTCTAATAACGAGGTTTTGATAACGAGGTTCTGGTAATGAGGTTCTGATAATGAGGTTCTGATAATGAGGTTCTGGTAACGAGGTTCTGGTAATGAGGTTCTGGAAATGAGGTTCTGATAACGAGGTTCTGATAATGAGGTTCTGGTAACAAGGTTCTAATCACGAGGTTCTGATAATGAGGTTCTGGTAATGAGGTTCTGGAAATGAGGTTCTGATAACGAGGTTCTGATAATG
>NW_013955956.1:0-578 GCF_001266775.1 Austrofundulus limnaeus
AGGGACACTGTGGGGACACAGCAGGGACACAGCAGGGACACAGCAGGAACACAGTGAGGACACATAAGGGACACTGTAGGGACACATAAGGGACACTGTGGGGACACAGCAGGAACACAGTGAGGACACATCAGGGACACAGCAGGGACACAGCAGGAACACAGTGAGGACACATAAGGGACACTGTGGGGACACATAAGGGACACTGTGGGGACACAGCAGGAACACAGTGAGGACACATAAGGGACACTGTGGGGACACATAAGGGACACTGTGGGGACACAGCAGGGACACAGCAGGAACACAGCAGGGACACTGTGAGGACGAAACAGGGACACAGCAGGAACACAGTGGGGACACTTTGGGGACACAGCAGGGACACAGCATGGACACAGCAGGGACACTTTGGGGACACTTTGGGGACACAGCATGGACACAGCATGGACACAACAGGGACACAGCAGGGACACAGTGGGGACACAGCATCGATACAGCAGGGACACAGCAGGGACACAGCAGGGACACTTTGGGGACACAACAGGGACACAGCAGGGACACTGTGGAGACACAGCAGGGAC
>NW_013955956.1:1371-2647 GCF_001266775.1 Austrofundulus limnaeus
CACAGCAGGGACACTGTGGGGACACTGTGGGGACACATAAGGGACACTGTGGGGACACAGCAGGAACACAGTGAGGACACATAAGGGACACTGTGGGGACACATAAGGGACACTGTGGGGACACAGCAGGAACACAGCAGGGACACTGTGAGGACGAAAAAGGGACACAGCAGGAACACAGTGAGGACACATAAGGGACACTGTGGGGACACATAAGGGACACTGTGGGGACACAGCAGGAACACAGTGAGGACACATAAGGGACACTGTGGGGACACATAAGGGACACTGTGGGGACACAGCAGGAACACAGCAGGAACACAGCAGGGACACTGTGAGGACGAAACAGGGACACAGCAGGAACACAGTGGGGACACAGCAGGGACACTTTGGGGACACTTTGGGGACACAGCAGGGACACAGCATGGACACAGCAGGGACACTTTGGGGACACAACAGGGACACAGCAGGGACACAGTGGGGACACAGCATCGATACAGCAGTGACAAAAAAGGGACACAGCAGGGACACTGTGGGGACACAGCAGGGAAACTTTGGGGACACTTTGGGGACACAGCAGGGACACAGCATGGACACAGCAGGGACACTTTGGGGACACAACAGGGACACAGCAGGGACACTGTGAGGACACAGCAGGGACACAGCAGGGACACAGCATGGACACAGCAGGGACACTTTGGGGACACAACAGGGACACAGCAGGGACACTTTGGGGACACAACAGGGACACAGCAGGGCCACTGTGGGGATACATAAGGGACACTGTGGGGACACAGCAGGGACACTGTGAGGACACAGCAGGGACACTGTGAGGAAACATCAGGGACACAGCAATGACACAACAGGGACACAGCAGGGACACTGTGGGGACACAGCTCGGACACAAAAGGGACACAGCAGGGACACTGTGAGGACACATAAGGGACACTGTGGGGACACAGCAGGAACACAGTGAGGACACAGCAGGGCCACTGTTGGGACACAGCAGGGACACTGTGGGGACACAGCAGGAACACAGCAGGGACACAGCAGGGACACAGCAGGGACACTGTCAGGACGAAACAGGAACACAGTGAGGACACATAAGGGACACTGTGGGGACACATAAGGGACACTGTGGGGACACAGCAGGAACACAGCAGGGACACAGCAGGGACACAGCAGGGACACTGTGGGGACACAGCAGGGACACTGTGGGGACACAGCAGGAACACAGCAGGGACACAGCAGGGACACAGCAGGGACACTGTGAGGA
>NW_013955956.1:3647-4327 GCF_001266775.1 Austrofundulus limnaeus
AGGGACACAGCAGGAACACAGTGAGGACACAGCAGGGCCACTGTGGGGACACAATAGAGACACTGTGGGGACAGAGCAGGGACATAGCAAGGACACTGTGAGGACGAAACAGGGACACAGCAGGAACACTGTGGGGACACTGTGGGGACACTGTGGGGACACAGTAGGGACACAGCAGGGACACTTTGGGGACACTTTGGGGACACAGCAGGGACACAGCAGGGACACAGCATGGACACAGCAGGGACACTTTGGGGACACAACAGGGACACAAAAGGGACACAGTGGGGACACAGTGGGGACAAAGCATCGATACAGCAGGGAAACTTTGGGGACACAGCAGGGACACTGTGGGGGCGCAACAAGGACAAAGCAGGGACACTGTGAGGAAACATCAGGGACACAGTAGGGACACTGTGGGGACACAGCTCGGACACAAAAGGGACACAGCAGGGACACTGTGGAGACACAGCAGGGACTGCAGGGACACTGAAGGGACACTGTGGGAACACAGCTGGGACACAGTGAGGACACAGCAGGGCCACTCTGGGGACACAGCAGGGACACAGCAGGGACACAGCAGGGCCACTGTGGGGACACTTTGGGGACACAGCAGGGACACAGCAGGGACACAGCATGGACACAGCAGGGACACTGTAGGGACACAGCAGGGACACTGT
>NW_013955957.1:0-689 GCF_001266775.1 Austrofundulus limnaeus
GTGTTACAAATTCTCTAACTTAAACAGACCACACACAGGTAGACATAGGCATTTTTTTCAGGTTGTCCAGCCACCCTGTCACAGCCACAAACTCTACTTCATCTACAGTGATATTCTGAAATTGCATCTCGTCAAACTACAAAGTACTGTAACTCACTTAAATACACCAGCTGAGGTGCATACAATCTTTGTAAATTTTCTAAGAGGTAGTTTCATTCTCACTGAGAAGAAAACTGTGACATATAAGCAAAAAATTCAGGACAAGTCCCTCGTGATGATTCCTGAAGTGGACAAGGTGTAGACAGTGACACAAAGCTACCAAAGCTGCCTTTCAGGACTGTCTCATCCATATGGTGCCCAGTTACATCAAATTCCACAATATCAAAACTGAACCACTCAGTTACTCATTTCTTGACATTGAATTTTTAATAAATAAGCCTTGAGAAAATATCCTTATCCTAATATCCAGATCTGTTCCCCCAGTTCATTTATTTACTTTAGTGGTTAGTTCATGTTCAGTAAGAGGTGATGGGCAGACATCCTTCAATTTACTCCCACTTTTATGTCTGGTCATCTAACATTTTAGCATCTCACACCCTAAAAATACTTTGTGCATGGCCCAAATCAGACATTTAGCTAGAGGGATGTTGTTATGACTTCCTGTTTTGTTTTACGATGCCTTCTTTCAG
>NW_013955957.1:1689-3532 GCF_001266775.1 Austrofundulus limnaeus
GCCTCATCCATATGGTGCCCAGTTACATCAAATTCCACAATATCAAAACTGAACCACTCAGTGACTCATTTCTTGACATTGACTTTTTAATAAATAAGCCTTGAGAAAATATCCTTAATGTAAATGTCTCAGCCTCAGATCTGTTCCCCGAGTTCATTTATTTACTTTAGTGGTTAATTCATGTACAGTAAGAGGTGATGGGCAGCCATCCTTCACTTTACTCCCACTTTTATGTCTGATCATCTAACATTTTAGCATCTCACACCATAAAAATACTTTGTGCATGGCCCAAATCAGGCATTTAGCTAGAGGGATGTTGTTATGACTTCCTGTTTTGTTTTATGATGCCTTCTTTCAGTTTGCAACGCCTCAAGACTCCCTCAGAGCACTGTGCTGATTTTTGGGTCCTCCAAGAGTTTTTTTTACTCTACAAAAATGTCATTAGCTTTCTTAAACTCAGTGTAAATGGGTGAATGTCTGTAGTGTAAAGTGCTTTGCAGTCTGTAGGGACTTGATTAAGCGTTATATAAATTCAGAACATTTACCATTTCCATAAACTACCTGTACGTAAGCTGAGGAGGGGGTGACCACAATTAGTTTCTGATGCCAGGAGAAGACGCATAAAGAATAAATTGTGCTGGCTTGGATAGAGGAGTGTGGTTGTGATGTTACAGCTTCAGCCAGGCTTTTAAGTAGGATTTTTGGAGAGCCTGTGCCTGCACAGTCAGCCTAGCCCCCTCCGGAGCAGCTCCGGCATTGTGCAAAGTCACTGCACATGCACGGCCTCACATATTTATATGGGCGCATCCACGAGGTGTCGTAAAGCGGACCAGGGCATCGTGACGCAGCCAAAAGGCGTCGCAAACCGGATCAGGGTGTCAAAAAGACGCCCGACGCCCCTCTAGCTAAATGCCCGGCGGCTTCAGCAGCTGCTATTGTGTGTTTTCACAATCTCCGGTCCTGGTTTGTTTTTAACTTATTTACCTACGTAAGTTTGCATAATCTTCAGACTCAGGTAGTGGTTCTGGCTTAAAGTGTTAACACCCTCCTCCAAAATCCTATCTACAACAAGCTTGGGAACAGTGTCTAATATGTTTTTAAACCTAGGGTTGGGTGATACTGGTAAAAAAAAATAATCATGATTAGTTATGGCATTTAGCTGATAACTAATATGAAGATTATTAAGACAATTGCACTTGCATGTAGCTGACATTTTGACATTGGTCCATTTCTGGCTTTCCTTGTACTACAGTATGCTTTGTCAGTGTTTTAAACGAGTTTGTAGGGTTAGGGTTAGCATTAGTTGCTCTGCACTGCCTTTAGCCATTGGGCTCACACCTGATAGTGATAGTGTGTTGCACACAAAAATATGTCGTCATCACGTGGCACTAATTGCAAAGTGGCAATTAGACAGTTTTTTTTGATGATTATTTGCTCATGATACCATTTTGCCCAACTCTATTTACACCCTAACATTACGAAGCATTCCATTTAAATCCTCATTTCCCTGCATCTAGGCGGTATTTTTGTTGGTGCAGAGATGAGAATCGTACATTCAGGATATATTTGCATCTATTTGCATATTTAAATAGACGCGTCAGGAGGGCTCTGACATTAACATTCGGCAGTATATATGAAGGAAGGGTGTTAAATTTCAATATTTTTGTACACATTTTAAATTTAGTCTGTACATAAATTTTCAGTATGAAAAATACTCTTTGTAGGGCTGCACTTAAAGATTATTGATAGCCAATTAATCTGTGTATTATTTTTGATTTAATCGATCAGTTGATTAGTCACTGTTATTTCTGTCACAAAGGCCATCTATGCTTCCTGTGAGTAC
>NW_013955958.1:0-828 GCF_001266775.1 Austrofundulus limnaeus
TCACTGCATTGAGGTTTCCACTTCAGCAGCTGCCCGTGAGACGACAAATATAAAATCAGAGATAAAGATCAAGTCTCAAGCAGTTAGGTAGTTAATGTGAAAGGAACATAACGTTAAAGCATTTGGGTTACTGTCTAATTTCAAATGTTAAAAATGTATCTATATCAAACTAGAGTTTAACTCTTTGAACATCCATGAGTAAAACAATAATTACTTTGAAATCAGTAGTTGGTGGAAAAAAACTTTAACCCAAACTGAGAGAGTTTTAGAGTCACTCCGACCTCACACTTGTGCTAGAAATAAACAGGTGTAAGTGATTATGAATTAACTTCTCAGCACTAATATGTTCATGAGAGTCTTGGATGAAGCAAGGGTGAGATGGTGTAAGTCTTTGAAGGAAATTTTGTAATAGTTGAACGTTAGATGCAGTGTATTTTATACTTTCTGATCAGCGTAAGTATGGTTAAAACAGACAAAGAGTCAGTGTCTGTTTTATCATGTGTTCTTTATTTTAGACTAAACAAAAATGAGTTACATTCTACGGTTGATGTAAAAGGTAACACCTCCAGGGGAGTAACCAGGAGGAGATGTACATTATAAGGTCAATTCATTATTATAGTAGAAGGAAGTTGTTATTGTTTTGCAGAGTCTCTTCATAAAGCAGGGCTGGTGTGATTTGTTTTGGTTTCAGCCCAAGGTCTTACAGTGAGGCCTGTGCTGTACTGTGAACTTGATTGGAGTCAGAAGATTTAGAATAAAGCTTTAAGAAGAAATCCAATGGATTCCTGTTTATTCAGACATACCATTGTTAGACTCATGGGCCATGGC
>NW_013955958.1:1828-2563 GCF_001266775.1 Austrofundulus limnaeus
TGTAAGATTGACATATGCAATGTGAAAAGAAATAGGGAATTTCAATAGTATACTGTCGACTAACAATGTTGAGAAATGATGGAGTTCTAGATATTTTGGTCAAATCTTGAATCTTGAGAGGAATAACAAAAAATGTTATGTTATCCCATGTAATATTGAGTCATCTATTAGTTTTTAAAGTGAGCGTTTTGACATACTCAGCTGCTATCACAACTAATTTCTCTCATTTCTAGCCATTTTTGTATGGGCTAATGTCATTTATCTTGGGGCTTCCATCCAAAACTGGGTGTACGTATTAATCAGGTAATGGACAGCCACTAACTATTTTTGAGAGTTTCACTGAAATCCCTTTAGTAGTTTATAAGGTATTTTTCAAAAAAACAGTAAAAGTCTAGGTTTTAATGAAAGATGTTGCATGATGTGTTGGAAACATTGGTCAGCTTCTGCAACATCTAATCTTAGATCAGTGTCTGCAAAACTGGCTGAGTTTTAGTCACATTTTCTGAGGTCAGCTGAGTGTGACAGGTAGGGATGGTAGTTTGGGGATCAGTGTTGTTTTGTAATCCGATCAGTTTGAGCTCAGGTAGGATGCCCTCAGGTTTTATTGGGAAGGGCATCTGGTGTAAAACAATGGCCAAAATATTTCATGCAATTTTCCTGCTCTGGTGACTCCTGTAGAAGTGAGCAGCTAAAAAAATTGGTAATAATTTTTAAAAAATATACATTGTTGAAGGA
>NW_013955958.1:3563-4203 GCF_001266775.1 Austrofundulus limnaeus
ACATGTAGCTCAGTGGTCTTATTATCCAGAAACTGTAGGTTTGAGCTCTGAGCTTGTCTGGAACAGCATCTAACAAACAATTTGACAAATAAAGTTAAGGACAAGTTAACACTATTTGGCTGGTCAGCATGACTTTCTTTTTTCTTTTAAGTGTGAATGAAACAATTAAATCACAACACTGACTTTTTTCCCCTCTGTGGGTCATAACTGTGTGACCAGCATATCAGTGATTTTATGGAACATTTTTGTGATGTTTTTGTTAAAAAGAAGCTCAGAAATGGTTTGAGTTTTTACTGTGCCTTTAGTGTGACGGAAGACAGGATGGATCTCACTGTTGTGGAGTTGTGGGAAGAAATGTGGATATCCAGCTGTTGAACAACATCTCAGGAATGACGAGAATCGAGCTGGACAAGGGCAGCTCAATAATGTGGATAGTCAACATTGATGTGTCTAATACCACGTCGAACAGCATCTATCTTTTTATTCCCAGAAATGGAACTTTTAGAATCAACAACCTGATCAGACCAGACAGTGGTCAACATAAACTTGAGATTTTTGATTCAGATGGAAATATAAAAGACAGAAAAACTCTGCAGATGTCTCTTCAAGGTGAATCTTTTTTTTTTACTTTGTACAAATC
>NW_013955958.1:5203-5526 GCF_001266775.1 Austrofundulus limnaeus
ATATTTTTGGCATATACAGGATATATTTTTCTTTTCTTTTTTCTGCTCTCGGAGGAGTAAGACACTTTTTACCTCTCTCCTGTCCTCCCTAATCTTCCCTGCTTTGCTGCTCGCAGCCTCCTCTATGTTTTTCATCCAAAACCAAAAAATTGTGGATTTATTTTTATAGATTTGGTTAGCTGGTCTCTTAATAAATTTTTGGAACATTTTTTTTCCATGGGAGGACATGTCAAAGGTGGGACCTCTGTTCTGCTCTGTTCAACTGGCATAATATTGGATTCTGATCACTGGATTCTACAGATTGGCTTGGTTGTCTCCTGATG
>NW_013955959.1:0-1164 GCF_001266775.1 Austrofundulus limnaeus
CCTCGCGACTTCCGGTTATGGCGTCTCGCTGAAAGGTGTATGTGCGTATGGCTCGCTGCTAAATCCTCTAAATTAATCCGTAAGTCAGACCAATATTGGCAATTTCGTCTATTTTGCTAACGGGAAAACGCTTACTGGGGATCATGCCACCGAAAAATGCCAAAACGGTCCAACAACCGACTAAAACGGCTCCACAAGTGAATGTGGCTAACGTAGCTCATGCGGCTATTATAGCTCATGCTAGCACGGCAGCGCCGGTTAACCTGGATGAGGCTCAAGAAGCGCCGACTAACCGTGATATTCTCGGAGCAATCAGCTTGCTGAAGGAGGATATGAACAAACATTCTGCTGATATGCTGAAAGCAATTAAGGATATCAAAGAGGATATACAATCGCTCACTGAAAGAACCGGGGAAACAGAAGCGCGAATTTCACAAGCAGAGGACGATGTCACTTCCCTTCAAGGCAGAGTCAAATTACTGGAGAAAACAGTGGAGGTGCTTTCTGACAGAGTTACGGAGCAAGAGGACAGGAGCAGGCGCTCCAACCTGAGACTGGTCGGGCTGCCTGAAAAATCCGAGGGATCGGATCTGTGTGGCTTCTTGGAGAAGTGGCTCCGAGAGACATTAGGTGAGGACTTCACCTCGTCCCGCTGCGTGGAGAGAGCCCATAGGATCGGGCCCCTCACCTCCAATCCTGCGGCTCCAAGGGTTGTTTTAATTAAGTTTCTGAGCTATCGGGATCAGGAAGCAACTCTGAAAGCCGTCAGGAAAATGAAAGAGGTACACTATAAGAACCACCGCGTCACCTTCTTTCCTGACCTTTCGGCCGAGACTCGCAAGCTGCAAAGGCGCTTTGATGGAGTGAAAATCCGGCTTCGCGCCCTTAAAGTTCGGTATGGCATTCTGTATCCAGCCCACTTGATCATCACACACAATGACAAACGCCGGATCTTCAAATCCATGGAAGAAGCCGAAAAGTATATTGATGGAATAAGCTCGCAGGCTGAGGACAACTCCAAGACTTAGTATGTACTCGCTACTCTGGCATGGTTCCTAAAAGTAACTCAGTATTCTCAGAACGTTTTGCTTCTGTGTGTGGAAACATGAATACTGTTAATATTTCTTTATTACATCTTTGTAATGTTAGCAAATCTCGCCTTAG
>NW_013955959.1:2164-3526 GCF_001266775.1 Austrofundulus limnaeus
GTTCAATATTCAGAAGGGGTTAATGCCACATTTCGTTTGGGGAAATATGTGGAGATTTGGGTTATAGGGCTCACTCTGGATACTGTATTTTTGTGGACTTTACACTATTTGAATGAAAGAATAGGAAGGGGCCAATGTATTTTATCTGTTTACATCTCCAATTACACAATTTATGTCCATTTGTTCTATAATTAATATATCTAGTTGGAATGTTAGAGGTCTGAACAAAATGGTCAAGCTTAAACAAGTGATGGACAGGATCAAACAGATGAAAACTACAATATGCTTCTTGCAAGAGACACATTTGATTGAAAAAGATGTGAATAAAATTAGAGCTAGGTGGCCTGGTCAGGTATTCTCCTCTAGTTTTACAACCCATGCCAGGGGAGTTATAATACTGATTCACAAATCAATTCCATTTGAACTAAAGAATAAATACTTTGACCCATCAGGGAGATTTATCATTCTTAGTGGGATTATAATCTCTACAATGGTCAATTTTGTATGTCTATATGCTCCCAATGGTGATGATCCTGCCTTTTACCAAAATTTGTTTTTAACCATGTCAGCTTATAAAGGTCCATTTATAATTGGTGGAGATTTCATTTGTGTTTTAAATCCTGCGATAGACCGCTCAAATAGTTCTGTCATGTCCCACCAACAAGCCAGGAAAACCATCAAGAAGTATATGAAAGATCTAAATTTAGTTGAGGTCTGGAGACAACTTTTTCCAAATAAAACAGAGTACTCTTGCTTTTCAAGCACTTTTAAAACTTACTCGAGAATAGACTTTTTTCTGGTCTCTTCTAGTCTATTATCTACAGTTCAAAAATGTTGGTATGAAGCTATTCTGCTCTCGGATCACGCTCCAGTTATCCTATCAATAAAATTGCCAAACTATTGTCGGTCTTCAATCCAATTTCGATTTCAAGCTAAATGGTTTAAATCTGAAGGGTTCGAGGAATTTCTTGAAGGGAAAATAACTGAGTATTTCAATTTTAATACAAACCAAACCAGTGCATCAATAAAATGGGAAGCATTTAAAGCCTATATAAGGGGGGAAATATTGAGCTATACTAGGCATAAATCAAGACTCCATTTGAATAAATTAAAAAACATTGAAAATCAAATCAAAGAATTGCAGGAACAGATGTATTACTGCAATGACACTGACAAATATAGGAGACTTCTTTTATTAAAATCAGAATATAACGAGCTCACTACCAGCAAAATAGCAACTAATCTATTTATGGTTAAAACAATCATATTACGATCAGGGTGAGAAGGCAGGAAAACTCTTGGCCTGGAGGCTTAAAAAGTTACAGACAACTATCAGCCGATCACGACTTAACTGGCAAAGTG
>NW_013955960.1:0-507 GCF_001266775.1 Austrofundulus limnaeus
TGTGTGTGTGTGTGTGTGTGTGTGTGTGTGTGTGTGTGTGTGTGTGTGTGAACATGGCAGTGATACATCATGTCGGAGCTAATTTATGCAAAGTGAAGAGGAGCTTGTTTGGCTGAGTTCCAGCTTTAATGAGGCTGTGTGGTGTTGCTGCAGGACAGCCGTGTCATTAGTAACACTTAGAGAAGAAAAGCTGCAGGACCAGAGAGTCCGTCTGAATCCACGCTAAGAACCTAGAGATCCAATCATTTTGTGTCTTGTTCTGGAAGGTTTTACAGGTCCAGGAGAGAAACCCAGACCTCCCTGTCCTCAGAGACCCTCCATCTCCACCTGAGGAACACTGGGGGATAAATCTTGTGCCAGCAGGAACTGAATTAGAATTACTCAGATTGAATCTGAATGTGCAGAATTTTAAATTAAATGCATTGATTTGAAAATCAATTCTACTAAATTGAAACTGAATTTAAAGTTTTGATTTTGAATTAATTGTCTTTGAAACTGTATTTTGGT
>NW_013955960.1:995-1497 GCF_001266775.1 Austrofundulus limnaeus
TGGACCCCTCAGCTGAGGGGACAGAGGAGACAGGACCTGGACCCCTCAGCTGAGGGGACAGAGGAGACAGGACCTGGACCCCTCACCTGAGGGGACAGAGGAGAGAGGACCTGGACCCCTCACATGAGGGGACAGAGGAGACAGGACCTGGACCCCTCACCTGAGGGGACAGAGGAGACAGGACCTGGACCCCTCACCTGAGGGGACAGAGGAGACAGGACCTGGACCCCTCACCTGAGGGGACAGAGGAGACAGGACCTGGGTATTAAAGTGTGGAGGAAACTCTGAGTGTTTGTGGAGCCGTTGTAAGAGAACTATCTGGTTCTGGTTCTGGTTCTTGGTTCTGGTCCTAAGCCCAGATAAATGGTGAGGGTTGTGTCATCTGGCTTCAGCCAATCAGATCATTGCAGTTCCTAAAGTCGGGGTCGGGACCCTCAGTAGGGTCCTGAAACATCAAGGTGAGGTCTTGAACAGAATTAAAAATGGCGACTAACTAACATTC
>NW_013955960.1:2497-4010 GCF_001266775.1 Austrofundulus limnaeus
GGCCTGGACAGACTCTGGTCTCAGTCTTGTCTAGGCCTGGACAGACTCTGGTCTCGGTCTTGTCTAGGCCTGGACAGACTCTGGTCTCGGTCTTGTCTAGGCCTGGACAGACTCTGGTCTCAGTCTTGTCTAGGCCAGGACACACTATGGTCTTGGTATGGTCTAGGCCAGGACAGACTCTGGTCTTGGTCTTGTCTAGGCCTGGACAGACTCTGGTCTCAGTCTTGTCTAGGCCAGGACACACTATGGTCTTGGTATGGTCTAGGCCAGGACAGACTCTGGTCTCGGTCTTGTCTAGGCCAGGACACACTATGGTCTTGGTATGGTCTAGGCCAGGACAGACTCTGGTCTCGGTCTTGTCTAGGCCAGGACACACTATGGTCTTGGTATGGTCTAGGCCAGGACAGACTCTGGTCTCGGTCTTGTCTAGGCCAGGACACACTATGGTCTTGGTATGGTCTAGGCCAGGACAGACTCTGGTCTCGGTCTTGACTAGATCTGGACACACTCTGGTCTTGGTCTGGACACGCTATGGTCTTGATCTGGTCTTGGCCTGGACAGACTCTGGTCTCGGTCTTGTCTTGGCCTGGACACACTATGGTCTTGATCTGGTCTGGTCTTGGCCTAGACAGACTCTGGTCTCGGTCTTGTCTAGGCCTAGTCAGATTGGTCTTGGTCTGGACACACTATTGTCTTGATCTGGTCTTGGCCTGGACAGACTCTGGTCTCGGTCTTGTCTAGGCCTGGTCAGATTGGTCTTGGTCTGGACACACTATGGTCTTGATCTGGTCTGGTCTTGGCCTAGACAGACTCTGGTCTCGGTCTTGTCTAGGCCTGGACAGATTGGTCTTGGTCTCAGGTTGGTTAGGGGAGTTTAAAGACTGGACCTTCAACAGGTTAATTTTGTCCTCAGCTCATTAAAGGTCCAGGTTCAGTAAAGTCCTGGTTCTAGGGTCAACGGGTCCAGGCAGGTTTGATGTCCCTACCTTTGACCGGAGCCACGTCAGCCAGCCGAGGGTCCGGTCCATCCGCCTCCTCCGGAGAGCTGGACAGGGAGATGAAGGAGGGCAGCGCCAGAGGACCCGCGGCGGGCGTCCCTGGATCTGCCTGAGCGTTCTGCGGCATGTCGAGCGTCAGACGAGGCCTGCGAGGCCGAGAAACAGATTTATAGATAACATGTAGTAAAGGTTGCTGGTTGTAAACCCGAGCGGAGTCTCTGACCGCTTTAAAGGCTCCTTGGTGCGAGCTCTCCTGGCAGGAGGGCAGGAGGAGCTGCCGGGGCTCCGCTTGACTCGCTGGCGGTGCTGCAGCTTACAGCGGGGGCCTCGGGGGCAGGAGCCCGACTTGGAGAAGTCTGGACACACCAGGGTGTGCTTCTTCTTACACTTGAGATAACAAACAAACAAACAAACAAACAAACAAACAAACAAACAAACAAACAGCTGTGGACAGCATGAAAGAACAGGAGCCAGAACTAAAAGGTTTTAGGATCTAAATAATAATAATATTATTA
>NW_013955961.1:0-507 GCF_001266775.1 Austrofundulus limnaeus
AACACCGTGCCTTTGCGGACTCGACTGCACGCGGGGTTGGCCAACCCCCTCGGAGAGAAATCCTGAGAAGTCCTGAGGGACCCTGAGGACTCACCACACGCGGGGTGCGCCAAGCCCGCTGGGGAGTCCTGAGGACCCTGTCATGTTTTTGAGGATCCCAGGTATGCACGGAGAGAACATGCAAACTCTACTCAGAAAGGAGGTCCTAGGTTGGGATCGAACCTGCGAACCTTCGCTTTCTGAGAGGCATCCAAACGCATCAGCTCTACCAACTGAGCCACCGTGCAACCGTAACAAATACAGGCAAAAAGATTCGTTTGAACTTTTGCCAAATGACGTCATCACGCATGCGCACACGCGTTTTTCGCCACTGCCGAAAGTGGGAGCGGGGGGGGCAACTTTCGGTGACTGAAGTGACCGAGTAAAAGACGGTGGAGAGCCTTGTTCCTTTTACCAAATTCCTCTGGGACAGTCAAGAAAAGCTACTAACTTTGATATCCACCTTAT
>NW_013955961.1:1282-1749 GCF_001266775.1 Austrofundulus limnaeus
TTGGACGAGAGATGACACTAAAGAAGAACCCATCCAGAGGACCTACTTATTTTTTTCTTTTTGATTTGTATCTAAATTTGCTTTTATCTACTTTTGGATTTATTGTTTTTGTACAGTGTCCTGAGGTGACTTTGTTGTGAATTGGTGCTTTAGAAATAATCAACAGCCATGTTCCACCCACGCCATAAAAGAGAAATAAAATCATCCTTTCAGAACTTCTTATCGTTTGCAATGATATTAAGATTTCTGTTCATGCCTGTTGTCTGACAACCACACACACACAAGAAAACTAGAATACATCTGTTTAAAAATAGAAAAAAGGTTTCTTCTTTAACAATAATTACAGCTACAGTTTACATAATCAAAAACAACATTTCATCAGTGGAGTTGTAGCAACGTTAACTTAATCACAAAGTTCTTCTTCCTCATAAAAAGTCTTGTTTCTTTCTTTCACAGCAGCGTTCTCT
>NW_013955961.1:2749-3663 GCF_001266775.1 Austrofundulus limnaeus
GCCTTTATGAAGCTTCATGTGGTGCCTCAGAGCATGTTTGGTTTTCATGCCTGTAAAAAAACATCACTCATGTATAACACTTAAACACCAACTTGTTGAGCCATAAAAAGTAAAGAGTTTAATCAAAAAGAAGTAGTAATGACTTGTACGATACAGCACTAAGAGCCTGACCTTTGCCACACTCGGCACACAAGTAGTCCCGGTTGTCATCGTGAACTCTGAGGTGCTCTTTCAGCATGTCCTTCCTGGCAAACGATTTGCTGCATTTGTCACAACAATGACTCTTCACTCCTGAAACATTACAGAAGCAACATGTTTACAATAAAAAGGAATTAACCGGAAAGACATTTCAAGAGACCTTTAAAGGAAGTGGTTTTTATGTGTCTAAATATTAACCAGCATGTTACAGATAAGAGTTATCCACACATGAATGCTGGATTCCAATTACACTTTGAAATCAGAAAACCAGCAGGCTTTGCTTTCCACTGATAATAATAGCTACACAAGATGAAAATCACTGTATTTTCTGCATCTCTGTATAAAACATACAGCAGTAGTGTGTTTACTAGGAGGCGTTGTACAGTACATGTGCATAAATCAAAGAAAAATAGATGAAAACTGCAGCTAATCCTGTTGTCAAACAGTGCTGTCAGGATGGTTTTCTGACTGAGTTGGAACTTCAGTTTTGGGATGGTGTTGTTCCAGTTCTACTTTCATTCTGGGAACATTTTACAGAGCTCTACAGACGCCACGCACCGGTGTGGATGATCTTGTGCCGCTCCAGGTTACCAATGCTGTTAAAGATTCGTCCACAGATTTCACATGGATGGATGTACCTTTGGGACAGAACAGACTAATGTGTTTTTATACCATAACAATGATCTTAGTAACAAATAAAATAAACTATTAAAACT
>NW_013955961.1:4663-5296 GCF_001266775.1 Austrofundulus limnaeus
AACTATGAATCATGGAGATTTGAGGAGATTGTGGGTCAGTTTAAAGCAGTGTTGTCAAACTCGGTTACACAAGGGAGGCAAAATTCAAATCTTGCTCCAAGCCAAGGGCCAATGGTAAATAGATTGTACTTATATAGCACCTTTCTATCCAACCAGGATACTCAAAGCATTTTACACGACAACCTGTGTCCTCATTTATCTCTTCACACACATTCATTCAGCACCCTGCTAGCTCTCTACACAGCTAACAGGTACAAGTCATCCTATGGAGACTAATCAGTGCTTTCTAAAGTTCTGAAACATTCCAGCACTTTCAGGACCTTGGACAGGTCCTTCAGTCCTTCACACTGTCTGAAGCAGTGATTCCCAACCAGGGGTACAGAAACATTACAGGGCGTACATAGAAAAAAATTCCCATGTGTTTAAAAAAGTATTTAAATGAAAATAGGACTCAGATTTGTAGAATCCAGTATAAAATGTGTCATGTCACAGAATTTGCTCATTTGGGTGAGTTTCTGACATATTTTGGACAATACAATGTATTTTGGATGCTGCTGTTTTCTGCACCTGCCACTGCCTGGTTATCGGGGGTACTCAAGTCTAAAGTTTGGGAACCACTGATTTAGACCACAT
>NW_013955962.1:0-695 GCF_001266775.1 Austrofundulus limnaeus
CAGATTTATACGCAGAGCAAAGATTAGTACACAGTACACCGATTTATACAAAGTACACTGATTAGTACACAATACACAGATTTATACGCAGAGCAAAGATTAGTACACAGTACACCGATTTATACAAAGTACACTGATTAGTACACAATACACAGATTTATACGCAGAGCAAAGATTAGTACACAGTACACCGATTTATACAAAGTACACTGATTAGTACACAATACACAGATTTATACGCAGAGCAAAGATTAGTACACAGTACACCGATTTATACAAAGTACACTGATTAGTACACAATACACAGATTTATACACAGAACAAATATTAGTACACAGATTAGTACACAGTACACAGATTTTTACACAGTACACAGATTGGTACGCAGATTTATACACAGTACACAGATTAGTACACAGTACACAGATTTATACGCAGAACAAATATTAGTACACAGTACACAGATTTACTGTTCACATGTACAGATTATGTATTTGAGAGGTCAACATTCCTCTGTGATCAGACTAGCCTTTAGCTCATCAGATCAGTCAGAGTGAAAGAAACTATGTACTGCAGGTAAGATAGTTATTCATCATCATTCACAGAAATGGATGGAATCTTCCTGTCTTTAAAAATAGTTCATGTTTACTCAGCTTTATGCACAATAAACACACTTGTCATACATGTTTACTACA
>NW_013955962.1:1695-2642 GCF_001266775.1 Austrofundulus limnaeus
TTTACTGCATACAACATACATGATTACTGCATACAACATACATGATTACTACATACATGTTTACTGCATACAACATACATGTTTACTACATACAACATACATGTTTACTGCATACAACATACATGTTTACAACATACATGTTTACTACATACAACATACATGTTTACTACATACATGTTTACTGCATACAACATACATGTTTACTGCATACAACATACATGATTACTGCATACAACATACATGATTACTACATACATGTTTACTGCATACAACATACATGTTTACTACATACAACATACATGTTTACTACATACATGTTTACTGCATACAACATACATGTTTACAACATACATGTTTACTACATACAACATACATGTTTACTACATACATGTTTACTGCATACAACATACATGTTTACAACATACATGTTTACTACATACAACATACATGTTTACTGCATACAACATACATGATTACAACATACATGTTTACTACATACAACATACATGTTTACTGCATACAACATACATGTTTACGCAGGTTGAAGGTTAAATGACATCACTTCCTGTTTGAAACCATCGTCTCCATTTGAGACGTTCTGATTGGTTCTAATAGAAACAGAACTGTTGACGTGAACCACATGCAGTTTACCTTCTCTTCCTCTCAGGTGGACATGAACTCAACACAGGAACTGAAACTCTTCTCTGCTGCAGCTCAGTCTTCTTCCTGCAGATCAAATCCTGCACTTTTTCATGTTTTCATTAAAAGTTGTTTGAATGAATTTCTGATCCAGTTTGTCCCCCTGAGTGGTTTAATGTTTGTAACTCGTTCATGTTGTCGCTGTAATAACACAACCTGCTGTGAACCCCTCACACCACTGCTAAACTCTGCTGCTTCCTGCCTTCTGCAGCTCTGTGTGTGTGTGTGTGTGTGTGTGTGTGTGTGTG
>NW_013955962.1:3642-4517 GCF_001266775.1 Austrofundulus limnaeus
ACACACACACACACACACACACACACACACACACACACTAACAACACAACCACACACCCATATTAGCTGAAGACGGAACGCACTAGCTAAACCTAGCACTGTTGTAGCTAGAAGCTAAACGTAGCAACTGTTTTCATGGGCCAGAGTTGGAAATAAAATCTGAGATGATAAGAATTCATTCCTTCAGTTCAGCTGCACAGATTCAGAGTAGTGTTACAGCGCCTCACACAGGCCCGACTGAGGTACTGCAGAACGCCTCACACAGGCCCGACTGAGGTACTGCAGAACGCCTCACACAGGCCCGTCTGAGGTACTGCAGAACGCCTCACACAGGCCCGTCCGAGGTACTGCAGAACGCCTCACACAGGCCCGTCCGAGGTACTGCAGAACGCCTCACACAGGCCCAGCTGAGGTACTGCAGGACGCCACACACAGGCCCAGCTGAGGTACTGCAGAACGCCTCACACAGGCCCGTCTGAGGTACTGCAGAACGCCTCACACAGGCCCAGCTGAGGTACTGCAGGACGCCACACACAGGCCCAGCTGAGGTACTGCAGGACGCCACACACAGGCCCAGCTGAGGTACTGCAGGACGCCTCACACAGGCCCGTCTGAGGTACTGCAGGACGCCACACACAGGCCCAGCTGAGGTACTGCAGAACGCCTCACACAGGCCCGTCTGAGGTACTGCAGGATGCCTCACACAGGCCCAGCTGAGGTACTGCAGAACGCCTCACACAGGCCCGACTCAGGTACTGCAGGACGCCTCACACAGGCCCGTCTGAGGTACTGCAGAACGCCTCACACAGGCCCAGCTGAGGTACTGCAGAACGCCTCACACAGGCCCAGCTGAGGTACTGCAGAACGCCTCACAC
>NW_013955963.1:0-753 GCF_001266775.1 Austrofundulus limnaeus
TGGTTCTTGTGGTGAGTGACCTGGTTACGTGGTGAGTGATCTGGTTCTTGTGGTGAGTGACCTGGTTACTGTGGTGAGTGACCTGGTTACTGTGGTGAGTGATGTGGTTACTGTGGTCAGTGACCTGGTTCTTGTGGTGAGTGACGTGGTTACTGTGGTGAGTGACCTGGTTCTTGTTGTGAGTGACCTGGTTCTTGTTGTGAGTGACCTGGTTCTTGTGGTGAGTGACCTGGTTCTTGTGGTGAGTGAACTGGTTCTTGTGGTGAGTGACCTGGTTACTGTGGTGAGTGATCTGGTTCTTGTGGTGAGTGACCTGGTTCTTGTGGTGAGTGACCCGGTTCTTGTGGTGAGTGACCTGGTTACGTGGTGAGTGATCTGGTTCTTGTGGTGAGTGAACTGGTTCTTGTGGTGAGTGATCTGGTTCTTGTGGTGAGTGATCTGGTTCTTGTGGTGAGTGACCTGGTTACTGTGGTGAGTGACCTGGTTCTTGTTGTGAGTGACCTGGTTCTTGTTGTGAGTGACCTGGTTCTTGTGGTGAGTGACCTGGTTACTGTGGTGAGTGACCTGGTTCTTGTCGTCAGTGACCTGGTTCTTGTGGTGAGTGACGTGGTTACTGTGGTGAGTGACCTGGTTCTTGTCGTGAGTGACCTGGTTACTGTGGTGAGTGACCTGGTTCTTGTGGTGAGTGACCTGGTTCTTGTGGTGAGTGACCTGGTTACTGTGGTGAGTGACCTGGTTCTTGTGGTGAGTGAC
>NW_013955963.1:1753-3513 GCF_001266775.1 Austrofundulus limnaeus
ACTGGTTACTGTGGTCAGTGACTGGTTACTGTGGTGAGTGACTGGTTACTGTGGTCAGTGACTGGTTACTGTGGTGAGTGACTGGTTACTGTGGTGAGTGACTGGTTACTGTGGTGAGTGAACTGATTACTGTGGTGAGTGACCTGGTTCTTGTGGTGAGTGAACTGGTTCTTGTGGTGAGTGATGTGGTTACTGTGGTCAGTGACCTGGTTCTTGTGGTGAGTGACGTGGTTACTGTGGTGAGTGACCTGGTTCTTGTTGTGAGTGACCTGGTTCTTGTGGTGAGTGACCTGGTTACTGTGGTGAGTGACCTGGTTCTTGTGGTGAGTGACCCGGTTCTTGTGGTGAGTGACCTGGTTACGTGGTGAGTGATCTGGTTCTTGTGGTGAGTGAACTGGTTCTTGTGGTGAGTGATCTGGTTCTTGTGGTGAGTGATCTGGTTCTTGTGGTGAGTGACCTGGTTACTGTGGTGAGTGACCTGGTTCTTGTTGTGAGTGACCTGGTTCTTGTTGTGAGTGACCTGGTTCTTGTGGTGAGTGACCTGGTTACTGTGGTGAGTGACCTGGTTCTTGTCGTCAGTGACCTGGTTCTTGTGGTGAGTGACGTGGTTACTGTGGTGAGTGACCTGGTTCTTGTCGTGAGTGACCTAGTTCTTGTGGTGAGTGACCTGGCTCTTGTGGTGAGTGACTGGTTACTGTGGTGAGTGATGTGGTTCTTGTGGTGAGTGACCTGGTTCTTGTGGTGAGTGATGTGGTTCTTGTGGTGAGTGACATGGTTCTTGTTGTGAGTGACATGGTTCTTGTTGTGAGTGACCTGGTTCTTGTGGTGAGTGACCTGGTTCTTGTGGTGAGTGACCTGGTTACTGTGGTGAGTGACCTGGTTCTTGTGGTGAGTGATCTGGTTCCTGTGGTGAGTGACCTGTTTCCTGTGGTGAGTGACCTGTTTCTTGTTGTGAGTGACCTGTTTCTTGTGGTGAGTGATCTGGTTCTTGTGGTGAGTGACCTGGTTACTGTGGTGAGTGACCTGGTTCTTGTGGTGAGTGATCTGGTTCCTGTGGTGAGTGACCTGTTTCCTGTGGTGAGTGACCTGTTTCTTGTGGTGAGTGACCTGTTTCTTGTGGTGAGTGATCTGGTTCTTGTGGTGAGTGACCTGTTTACTGTGGTGAGTGACCTGGTTCTTGTGGTGAGTGACCTGGTTCTTGTGGTGAGTGACGTGGTTACTGTGGTGAGTGACCTGGTTCTTGTGGTGAGTGACCTGGTTCTTGTGGTGAGTGACGTGGTTACTGTGGTGAGTGACCTAGTTCTTGTGGTGAGTGACCTGGTTCTTGTGGTGAGTGACGTGGTTACTGTGGTGAGTGACCTGGTTCTTGTGGTGAGTGACCTGGTTATTGTGGTGAGTGACCTGGTTACTGTGGTGAGTGACCTGGTTCTTGTGGTGAGTGACCTGGTTCTTGTGGTGAGTGACCTGGTTCTTGTGGTGAGTGACGTGGTTACTGTGGTGAGTGACCTGGTTACTGTGGTGAGTGACCTGGTTACTGTGGTGAGTGACCTGGTTCTTGTGTTGAGTGACCTGGTTACTGTGGTGAGTGACCTGGTTCTTGTGGTCAGTGACCTGGTTACTGTGGTGAGTGACCTGGTTCTTGTGTTGAGTGACCTGGTTACTGTGGTGAGTGACCTGGTTCTTGTGGTGAGTGACTGGTTACTGTGGTGAGTGACCTGTTTCTTGTGGTGAGTGACTGGTTACTGTGGTGAGTGACCTGT
>NW_013955964.1:0-809 GCF_001266775.1 Austrofundulus limnaeus
AGCTGTGGTTGTTGTTGGAGCAGCTGTTGTTGTGGTTATAGCAGCTGTGGTCGTGGTTGGAGCAGCTGTTGTTGTTGTTGGAGCAGCTGTAGTTGTGGTTGTAGCAGCTTTGGTTGTTGTTGGAGATGCTGAAGTTGTGGTTTTAGCAGCTGTGGTTGTGGTTGGAGCAGCAGAGGTTGTGGTTCGTGCAGCTGTAATTGTGGCTGGAGGATATGTAGTTGTGGTTATATCAGTTTTAGTTGTGGTTGGAGCAGCTGTGGTTGTGGTTGGAACAGTTGTGGTTGTCATTGGAGCAGCTGTGGTTGTTGTTGGAGTAGCTGAAGATGTGGTTGGAACAGCTGTAGTTGTGGTTGGAGCATTTGTGGTTGTTGTTGGAGCAACTGTATTCCTGGTTTGAGAAGCTGCAGTTGTTATTGGAGCAGCTGCTGTTGTGGTTGGAGCAGTTGTGGTTGTTCTTGGAGTAACAGTAGTTGTGGTTTTAACAGCTGTGGTTGTGGTTGGAGCAGCTGTTGTTGTTGTTGGAGCAGCTGTAGTTGTGGTTATAGCAGCAGTGTTTGTTGTTGGAGCTGCTGAAGTTGTGGTTGTAGCAGCTGTGGTTGTGGTTGGAGCAGCTGGAGTTGTGGTTGAAGAAACTGTAGTTGTGGTTGGAGCAGCTGTGGTTGTTGTTGGAGCAACTGTATTCCTGGTTTGAGAAGCTGCAGTTGTTGTTGGAGCAGCTGCTGTTGTGGTTGGAGCAGTTGTGGTTGTGGTTTGAGCAGCTGTAGTTGTGGTTTGAGAAGCTGTAGTTGTGGTTATTGCAGCTGTAGTCG
>NW_013955964.1:1699-2834 GCF_001266775.1 Austrofundulus limnaeus
TTATTTAACCAGGCAAATCCTTTATGCAAGGGAGGCCTGGGCCTGAAGGCAATCTGTTGTTCATGTTTTTGGGGTTTGGGGGAAACCCATGCAAACTTTGCACAGAAAGACCCCAGGTCTGAACCGGGAATCAAACCCAAAACCTTCTTGCTGTGAAGGGTCAATGCTAACCACTGAGCCATTGTGCTGCCCAAGTTGGAGATCCGATTCTGACTTGGGGTTCAGAAATTCTGACATAATTGTGAATTCACCATTAGGTTTAGGACACATACACTGGAGTCTCAATGGATGCCGCAACTTAAATTAGTCTAACTAAAAGGACATTATTTATGAGTTTTAATCGGAAAAGTTTGCTGCCTCATGCAGAGGCAGTGGGGGGATGAATATGGGTTACTATGAATCATGGAATGGCATGTCCCAGCAATCCCTAATGTCATTTACACTCATGTTCTCAATGCTAATCCTAACAATGAAATATTGTTGCAAACATTTTGTGATATGTATAACTAATTTGGTTAAATTTCTTGAGAATGTTTGGTCTCTGTAATTTCAAACTTACAGAGACCCATTTCACCCTTAAAAAACATGAATATCGGATTGCAAGAAGTAAAAAGTATTCAGATGTAAATCAGTTATGTTATGTACTTGTGGATTAATTGGAACCCTAATATTTTTAGGTGAAGTTACTAGGCTTGTAATTATAAAGATTTATACATTTAATGTAAAAAAATAGCATTAGGCTAAAAATTTGACTGGAAAACATTAAAGAAAAACTTACCTTTTCTTTCAAAAACAAAACTCTATCTGCATAAGCACGAGATGTTTCATCAGTAAGATCAATGCTAAATGAGTCACTTGACTTGAATGTCAGTATGGTTGTTGAAAGTGTAAATGAATTTGTAGTAGGTGCAGCTGTATTTGTGGTGGTAGCAGCTAAAGTTGTTGTTGGAGCAGCTGTGGTTGTTGTTGGAGCAGCTGTACTTGTGGGTTGGAACAGCTGTGGTTGTTGTTGGAACAGCTGTATTTGTTGTTGGAGCGGCTGTAGTTGTTGTTGGAGCAGCTGTGGTTGTTGTTGGAGCAGCTGTACTTGTGGTTTTAGCCGCTGAGGTTGTTGTTGGAGCAGCTGTGGTTGTGG
>NW_013955964.1:3834-4401 GCF_001266775.1 Austrofundulus limnaeus
GGAAAACATTAAAGAAAAACTTACCTTTTCTTTCAAAAACAAAACTCTATCTGCATAAGCACGAGATGTTTCATCAGTAAGATCAATGCTAAATGAGTCACTTGACTTGAATGTCAGTATGGTTGTTGGAAGTGTAAATGAATTTGTAGTAGGTGCAGCAGTATTTGTGGTGCTAGAAGCTCCAGTTGTGGTTGGAACAGCTGTGGTTGTTTTTGGAACAGCTGTATTTGTTGTTGGAACAGCTGTAGTTGTGGTTGGAACAGCTGTGGTTGTTGATGGAACAGCTGTATTTGTTGTTGGAGCGGCTGTAGTTGTTGTTGGAGCAGCTGTGGTTGTTGTTGGAGCAGCTGTACTTGTGGGTTGAGCCGCTGAGATTGTTGTTGGAGCAGCTGTGGTTGTGGTTGGAGTAGCTGTGGTTGTGGTTGGAGCAGCTGTAGTTGTTGTTGGAGCAACTGTGGTTGTTGTTGGAGCAGCTGTGGTTGTGGTTGGAGCAGCAGTCGTTGTTGGAATAGCTGTGGTTGTAGTTGGAGCAGCTGTGGTTGTGGTTGGAGCAGCAGTCGTTGTTGG
>NW_013955965.1:0-1117 GCF_001266775.1 Austrofundulus limnaeus
GATCAGGGAGTTTCTAAGAGCTCGGAACAGATGGTTTCTGTTCTGTAGCCACAGCTAAAACGAAGTTTGGACTTCGTGAATGACATCTGCGTTAACTGTTTTGTAAAAGGGTGGAAAACTGTGTCAATCAGAATGGGTTAACACATTGCAAGAGGTCTCTTCTGCTCTGCTGAGATGGTGATGAAGACTGAGAGGTTCCCAGTACCTTCAAACAGGTCAAACCAGTCAATAAAAACTGTAATCATGGGTAGATCCAATGAATATTGTCTGAAAGTAACACTAAAATTCACCCAGTAGCTGAAGAGATATTTTGCTAACAGACAATAGGGTTAACTCCAAAAGTTAATTCCAAACAATAAGGTGCAGATTATGAGCAGTGCTTTTAAAGGATGTGTTCCGAATGACTCTCAGCTACTACAAACCCAAGATGAGGAATGTTCAAAAAACACCTGTTTGGAGCAGCAGCAGAGAAAAAGTAGCCCTGGAGTTCCTGACAAATTGGCCCACTTTCATCTATCTGATTTAAGTTTACTCAGACTTGAACATGATTTTATTCAAAATAATTACATTTAAAAAACAAGCATTTGTTTGAGACATACAGTGTGTACCAGTGAAGCTAAGGTCTTTGGTCTGTGAGAGGAAACTGGGGTACTGGGAAAAAACATTCACGCAGAGGGAGAACATGCAAATGGCACCCAGGAAGGTCTGAGGCTGGGATTTGATCCAGCAACTGAGAAACAACACCTCCACCAACTGCTAATGAGCTGCCAAATGTTTTATATATAATGCTGATCAAGATTCTTATCCAGATCATGATTAATCCAAAACAAAAAAAAATCTGATTTCTTTTCTGAGTTCTAAACTTCATAGACCTTCATGAAAGTCTGTAGGGCTCTCAAAACGGCTTGAACTCACAAAGGCTCCCTGATGCAGGGACAAGACTTTTCAAATTCGTGTCTGCTGAGTTGTTAGTAAGCACTACAGACCTGACTTGTTGTCACAGGCTGAGCTTTATGGGACACGTTTTCGCTCGGCCCTGTTAGAAGAGCAGTAGCGCTCTGTAGTGTTTAGAAGTCCACTCTGTGGCTGGCCCCACTCTGAGTAGATCAGCTGACTG
>NW_013955965.1:2117-3507 GCF_001266775.1 Austrofundulus limnaeus
GCACATACCGTTAACCACACACATACACACACACACACACACACACACACACACACACACACACTCGTAGGATTTTTTTTTTACTTTAGAGGACACAATCCTGACTTACTGACAAGTGTCAATTCCTAAAGATACGGCTGAAATTACTTCTACTGGTCTTCTCCTATTTCCTAACATAACTCTGAGTATTAAAGGGAACATCTTAAAAGAAACATTACACTGAGCTTGAAAGACAATAGTTTATGAACTCCCTCCCAAATGTAAAAACTTAAGTTCCCACAAACCCCTTAGTTTAGTTTAGAGCTGCCAAGGTTTAAAATATCTGAGTTAATGAGGCGTTGAGATTAGAAGTGTGCTGGTACACAACACTCAGAGTGAAAACAGAAAAACCCAACTTCAGCTTTAAATCGGGTCTTGAGGTTTTTTTTTACGACTAATCAAAGCCTACTCAATGCTGACATGAGTTGTTAAACTTTAAACCAAATGAGGTTTTAACATTTTGTGGTATTTAATAATCAAAAGCCAATCATTCCTTAAAGAATGCATATCATCTGACACCAGGACCGGCTTGTGGCATAGGCAACATAGACAAATGCTAATGGCACCGTCCATCTAGGGGGGGGTGCCACAAGTGGTCGACAAAAACAAATATTTCATAACATTTGATCAAAAATAGTTGATTTAGTCTGTAGAGCGATCTCTCATTCTTCAGGTTTATGAAGATACCTTGTTCTGTTGGTTTCTCAGCAGCTTTGTTTGAGGTGTTACATGGTGGAGAGGGTGTTTCATGATAAAAGACTCAGTGTGTAAACAGAAAACTAAATAAGGAGAATTGAAGTTTCAGTTCTGATCTCAGTTAAAGTTCAGGTTAAAGTCTGGTTTTCAGTGTTTTCTGTGTGATTTTCTTTGTGTTGTTTTTTTTTGTCCTCTGTGCTGTCCTCGCCTGTCTTCAACCTGTAATCAGCTCTGTCCCCAGGTGTTGCCAATCTGCACGCTCCCTCTGTTTGTCTTTAACTGGCTCCTTTCTCCACTTTCTCATTCGCTCTTGGCTTAGTTCACACCCTTGTCACTCCCATCTGATTTTCGCACTTCTATGCTTTTGTTTTGTTTAATAATAAAAAATTATTGTTTACCTCTTTGTGCCAGCCTGCATTCCTGGATGCAACTTCTTCTGTTACCTAATGGATCATAAAATACTGATTCTATGTTGTTTTATTAATTCAAAGAATTTACTTTAATGCTCTTCAAATAACTGAAAAACACTGAGTTTTGAGTAGNATTCATGATTGGTCCCTTCAGCCAGCCCCCCTTCTCCGTCTTTCATGTCAGCCCCACTGGCATTGCCACCCGAAAATACTCAGGCAAGAAGAGACTGATCATTGACTTGTCC
>NW_013955966.1:0-1349 GCF_001266775.1 Austrofundulus limnaeus
CCTTTCCTGTACTTAAAAGGATTGAGTTATTACATCAAAAATGTGTTTCTGAGTTCCTTTAATTCATGGAAATGAGTGACAACATTTTTCTAAGTGTAAGTTATTTCATCTTATTTCTGTTATTAAGATTTACTGTGACTGAACAGCAGGTACAGGTTTTACAGTGCAGCAAGTACAGCTAAGATCAATGTAGATTACTACCACCTCGCCCCACTTTATGCAGTCTGTTCAGAAGCCTTTACAGTGATGTCAACATACAACATGTGCTTATTTAAATAGACTTCTGCAGTTAATTAAAAGTGAAAGCAGCTGCAGCAGCAGCAAGCAGCATCACTTAGAGGGCAGCCTGGGTCATTTCCTACAAATATTTCTTCCAAAATGTCTTTGTACTATTCAACTAATGGTAATGTAAATGTTTAAATGTTAGCATTTGCATGAACTGTTATCTGTCTTTGAAGACTGGACTTGTTTTAAAATGTTGCATTACACAATTACAATACAGCACCACAGACGCCATATTTGCTTGGAGGATGCTGATTGAGATGTCAGGGTCTGTGTTTGTTCAGGGTCTGCCTTTGTTCAGGGTCTATGTTTGTTCAGGATCTGCCTTTGTTCAGGGTCTGTGTTTGTTTAGGGCCTGTATTTGTTCAGGATCTGTGTTTATTCAGGGCCTGTATTTGTTCAGGATCTGTGTTTGTTCAGGGTCTGCGTTTGTTCAGGGTCTGTGTTTGTTTAGGGCCTGTATTTGTTCAGGATCTGTGTTTATTCAGGGTCTGCGTTTGTTCAGGGTCTGTGTTTGTTCAGGGTCTGTGTTTGTTCAGGGTCTACGTTTGTTCAGGGTCTGTGTTTGTTCAGGATCTGTGTTTATTCAGGGCCTGTATTTGTTCAGGATCTGTGTTTATTCAGGGCCTGTATTTGTTCAGGATCTGTGTTGGTTCAGGGTCTGTGTTTTTTCAGGATCTGTGTTTGTTCAGGATCTGTGTTTGTTCAGGATCTGTGTTTGTTCAGGATCTGTGTTTGTTCAGGGTTTGTGTTTGTTCAGGATTTGTGTTTGTTCAGGATCTGTGTTTGTTCATGATCTGTGTTTGTTCAGGGTTTGTGTTTGTTCATGATCTGTGTTTGTTCAGGGTTTGTGTTTGTTCAGGATTTGTGTTTGTTCAGGATCTGTGTTTGTTCAGGGTTTGTGTTTGTTCAGGATCTGTGTTTGTTCATGATCTGTGTTTGTTCAGGGTTTGTGTTTGTTCAGGATCTGTGTTTGTTCATGATCTGTGTTTGTTCAGGATTTGTGTTTGTTCAGGATCTGTGTTTGTTCAGGGTTTGTGTTTGTTCAGGATTTGTGTTTGTTCAGG
>NW_013955966.1:2349-3503 GCF_001266775.1 Austrofundulus limnaeus
TGTGTTTGTTCAGGATCTGTGTTTGTTCAGGATTTGTGTTTGTTCAGGATCTGTGTTTGTTCAGGGTTTGTGTTTGTTCAGGATTTGTGTTTGTTCAGGATCTGTGTTTGTTCATGATCTGTGTTTGTTCAGGGTTTGTGTTTGTTCATGATCTGTGTTTGTTCAGGGTTTGTGTTTGTTCAGGATTTGTGTTTGTTCAGGATCTGTGTTTGTTCAGGGTTTGTGTTTGTTCAGGATCTGTGTTTGTTCATGATCTGTGTTTGTTCAGGGTTTGTGTTTGTTCAGGATCTGTGTTTGTTCATGATCTGTGTTTGTTCAGGATTTGTGTTTGTTCAGGATCTGTGTTTGTTCAGGGTTTGTGTTTGTTCAGGATTTGTGTTTGTTCAGGGTCTGTGTTTTTTCAGGATCTGTGTTTGTTCAGGATTTGTGTTTGTTCAGGATTTGTGTTTGTTCAGGGTCTGTGTTTTTTCAGGATCTGTGTTTGTTCAGGATCTGTGTTTGTTCAGGGTCTGTGTTTTTTCAGGGTTTGTTTGTTCAGGGTTTGTGTTTGTCCAGGGTCTGTGTTTTTTCAGGGTTTGTGTTTGTTCAGGGTTTGTGTTTGTTCAGGGTCTGTGTTTTTTCAGGATCTGTGTTTGTTCAGGATTTGTGTTTGTTCAGGGTCTGTGTTTGTTCAGGATCTGTGTTTGTTCAGGGTCTGTGTTTGTTCAGGATCTGTGTTTGTTCAGGATTTGTGTTTGTTCAGGGTCTGTGTTTGTTCAGGGTCTGTGTTTTTTCAGGGTTTGTGTTTGTTCAGGATCTGTGTTTGTTCAGGGTTTGTGTTTGTTCAGGGTCTGTGTTTGTTCAGGATCTGTGTTCGTTCAGGATCTGTGTTTGTTCAGGATCTGTGTTCATTCAGGATCTGTGTTTGTTCAGGGTCTGTGTTTGTTCAGGGTCTGTGTTTGTTCAGG
The DNA here is from genome assembly GCF_001266775.1 of Austrofundulus limnaeus. NCBI lineage: Eukaryota > Metazoa > Chordata > Actinopteri > Cyprinodontiformes > Rivulidae > Austrofundulus > Austrofundulus limnaeus. The sequence continues at coordinate 3,297 of NW_013955966.1, forward strand.
ATCTGTGTTTGTGTTTGTTCAGGATCTGTGTTTGTGTTTGTTCAGGATCTGTGTTTGTTCAGGATCTGTGTTTGTTCAGGGTCTGTGTTTGTTCAGGATCTGTGTTTGTTCAGGGTTTGTGTTTGTTCAGGATCTGTGTTTGTTCAGGGTTTGTGTTTGTTCAGGATCTGTGTTTGTTCAGGGTTTGTGTTTGTTCAGGATCTGTGT
>NW_013955967.1:0-633 GCF_001266775.1 Austrofundulus limnaeus
AAGCTTGTGACCACAGACGAGGGTAGGAATGTAGACCGACCAGTAAATAGAGAGCTTCACCCTCTGGCTCAGCTCCCGCTTCAACCATGACAGACTGTACAGCGCCCGCATCACTGCAGACGCAGCACCAATCCACCTGTCGATCTCCCACTCCATTCTTCCCTCATTTGTGAACAAGACCCCGAGATACTTAAAGGCTGTCTTTAAAAAGCATTGGGTTGTTGTAAAATGATCATTTTTTTAGTAGTGAGTATTAAGTTACTCGTAGTTTTTATGAATTTCACTTGGACTTTTTAGGCTGCCCTAGCATTCCGTCGTTAGATGCTGAATGTTTGTTGATGTGAGAGGCTACTGCTAGCATCTTAACATATAAAACAGGGCTCTCAAGTCTCACACATCGACCGTGAGACACACACATTTCAGGACGTGCACACATCACACTGCATTTCTCACACTAAAACACACACACGCTCGAATGACCACACAGTTTTTGAAGAAGAACCAATGTGCATCAATGTTTTCCTCTCTGGCTGGACTGGACCATTCAGATCAGGGGTCCCCAGACTTTTTCCTGTAAGGGCCACATAACTAATCACTTCTCTGGTGGGGGGCCGGAGTCAGTTTGTAACAGAA
>NW_013955967.1:1633-3502 GCF_001266775.1 Austrofundulus limnaeus
GTTCATAACTAAGGAACATTTTTTGAAAAAGTCCAACTTTATAATCAAATATAAATACACATATATGAAAAAAATAAACCTAAATGCGCTCTAGTATTATTCTGGGGGCCGGACCAAATGGGGAGGCGGGCCGGATGCGGCCCGTGGGCCATTGTTTGGGGACCACTGGTTCAGATGAACCAGTCACTTTGCCTAAAAAGATCCATCTCCACCAAGTTTCATTTTTTTTTTTGATTGTTTTTATTTCTGCATTAGAAGTCCTGTACATATGCAGGCTGTGTTCAGAGCAGAGAGTCACTCCTGGCAATCCCCTGTCTGGACGCTGCGCATCATTATAAACAGCAGCAGTGTGAGAAGTGACAACCCCACCTCAGACTGATCCTTTTTACTTGTTGCATGAATGTATTGGGTTTTTATCATAGTTTAAAAACAATGTTCTCATTCTCAAACATCTGGAGCAGGCACCAGAGCAAAGTATAACTTGGCTATTTTTTAAAGCGAGGTTACAGGTCAAAATTTACAATTTACAACTCACATGATGTTAGTGCTTTAATAAGAGGCAGATATAATTTTTTTTCTTCTTTTGCCCCTTTTTTCTTCAATAATTGATTTACTTGTTTTTAAGAATGAAATTAATTAATAAATTAATTAAAAAATAAGTAGTCTCAGCTACTACCAGTCTACTTCTGAAGCCTCATGCAGAAACCGCAGCTGCATATTAATCTGTTCCCACCATAGTTTACAAAGCAGGATGCCACTTTTACTGTAATGTTTTGTTTTTTTCTCTGTCATGAAAAACACAAAAGAATAGACTGTCACACTAAAATAAATCTCTGGAGCATTTGACTCACATCCAGTCACTTCTTTACCTCTGTGACATCTAACTTTGTCTTTTGGTTTAATTTGATATTCAAAAATCTATTTATGTATTCTGGATTTAAAAAAAGCATTAAAGTCATACAATTATTTTTCTAATTTGATATGTCGTTCTAAACATACTTAAAGTGTTTTTCGAAACAGTTTTTTTCCAACTTTAATTACAGCCTAGATTAGAATTTTTGGTAAAAATCCAAATGTGAAAATTAGATGATGTCATTTAGCAGCTTTTAGGACAGCCAATAATGACTTTGTTTAATGAGGAGTTTACAACAGGGGTCAGCAGCTCGAAATCTCACTTTAAGCTCAGATCCAAACTTCAGAGCCATTTATAAAACAATACAAGTACAAACACTCATCCTGGCAAAGATCAAACAATAATCATTGTGGAGCCGTTTGGTGCTGATGTTGTGGATCTACCTGCTGACAAAAGGTTTTACACCTCCAATTGTTTACAGATTTTCATCTGTTGTTTGGTGTGGTTAGTGCCGTCTGCCCCAGCAGGTTGGCATACAGGACTGAAGATTTTCCTGGTAGTCCACTCGACATTTGATCCTCTTGTCTTCACTCTTCTAATAGAAATAATGAATCACCTATTTACTCATCAAAAGCTTCAGTCTGTCTCAGACTAGTTTTTCCTCCATCTCTGCCTTTTAGTTTCCCCTTTCTCTCTGCAAACATCTTGACACTGGTTTAGTAATGTTTTCTGTTCAAACCCAAACTCCTGCATCTTGAAAACCTCAGGATAAAACAAAACGTTGCCTAGAAAGTCACCTCCTGATCTGGGGTTGTTGTGAAGTGTTCATGTTCTCCCTGTGCAGCACTGGTTTTCTTCAAGAAATCTGGTTTCCTCTCACAGACCAAAAACCTGCATGTTGGTTTATTTAGGGTGTATTTGTTGTACCGCTGATTTAGGGTGGAAAGAATCATGAGAGTGATTGTCAGCAATGCTTCCTCATGCAGTGAGTTTATTGCAATCGCATTAACAAATAC
>NW_013955968.1:0-1085 GCF_001266775.1 Austrofundulus limnaeus
GCTCAAAAGGTCTTACCGTACTGGTTTATTCATTGTATAGTTTCTTGGTTTATTCTTACATTTTGCTCTTTATGCATTTCTGTTTAGTTTTCTTAGCTTATTTTTTCTCCCATACTATTAGTCTGCCTCCTGGCTGTTTTTATTGTAGTCTATTCATGCTTACCAGTAATCCCATTCACCAGCAATGCCTCATCATCCTCATGTGTTTCAACTGATCTGCCACTCAAGCTCTTGATTATTTACTGTTCAGGACCAGATTCCCTCTTTTCATGCATTTCTAAATTTTCTTTGTTCTGTTCTGCGTCACATTTTTCTGTTCCTGAGTGTAATCTGTGTGCGAGAAGAGCTCGCTGGTTACATGTGGGGAGCGAGCTGGAAGGCTCTTTTTGCAGCCTGCGCGGTGCAGAGATTTATACAGGGAGCATATTGATGGAGAAATACTGGCTGACGTAACATCTGTTACAACAGCAGAAAGTGTCCCTGTATGCTGAGGGGTAAAAATTAGGAGTGGTGGTACTGAGTACCCGCGTGTACCGACCCACGTAAAGCACTGCACTGGACTACATTACACAGGAGCACTGCTCTAAAATATCCACGACCACTCTGTCCAAAAACAGTTAACCTTTTGTCACAAAATCATCACTAATGGACACAGTACTATGAGCATGCAACAACAGAACCCCTCGTGCAGGAGTTGGACTTTCCCAATTGTTGTGATCCTTTTGTCATTCTGTGCCAAACTGAAGCACAAATCGGTTGAGGCAAACTAGCTGAAGTTGAATCAAATTGGGACAAATATCCCTCAATTCACACTTTGGTCCTAAACTAATCCCTCAACAGGCAATTGACCCGAAGCCTGGGCCCCATGAGGAGCTGTGGGTCCTCACAAGCTATATAGGTTACACGTTTTTTGTTTGTTTGTTTTTCTGGTAGCAGGCAATGCAAATCACAAATATAATTTATCATCATTAAGTTTTTACAGATACATTTCATTTCACGTTTGTCATTGTGAATATTGTGTAGCATGGTTCAAATGTGTGTGTGTGTGTGTGTGTGTGTGTGTGTGTGTGTGTGTGTGTGTGTGT
>NW_013955968.1:1980-2569 GCF_001266775.1 Austrofundulus limnaeus
ATCTTGTCATCTCCAGCAGAGTTGTTATGTCTTATTCATAACTTACAGAACAGTAACCTGATCCCTCAATAGTCCTGCTGCTTCGCCTCCAGGCTGCTGCTCACACCTAAAGAATATAGAACCATCAAAATGCTATAAATGATCAGTTTCTGCTACGTTTTTTTACAGTTATTATTACAATTGTACATAGACTGTATTTTAAAAAAAGGGTTTATAAAAACAAATGTATATTATGAGTTGCACAATTGCTAATGGTACAGATAAGATGAAATTTAACTCTTTAATGTAAGAAGTAGTAGTAAGTTGATCAATTCTTGAATTATTTTGGCAGCACAATTTGATGCCTCACCACAAGAAGGTCCTGGGTCCAATCCCTGGTTTGAATCTGGGGTCTTTCTGTGCAGAGTTTACGTGTTCTCCTTGTGCTTGGGTGGGTTTTCTACAATTTCCTCCCACAGACCAAAAACATGCATGTTCAGCCCAGGCCTGCCTTGTGAAAGAGATGGGATTTGCCTAAATATATAAGTTGATACATGAATAACAATGTTTGTATTCATACTGATTGACATTGGTGTAATAAGATCAATAC
>NW_013955968.1:3569-4394 GCF_001266775.1 Austrofundulus limnaeus
GTGTTCTGCACAGTAAAGAACCTAGAGCCATTTCAAAGACATGCAGTCATATTTAACTCTTTTGTTACTCATCAAACAGGAAAACAAAAAAATCTACATCATGAAGAAACCAGGCTTTCCACAATATTCTTTACATTTATGTTGCGCACACAGAATGTTTCTTGTATTAACAATAAAATCTGAGGTATTTTTACGACACTTGGCAGGCTTAGAGACTTTTCTCATTCTAACATGGCAGCACATAAATTTGAACTGCCATGGGGAACCTTAATGTGAGCAAAAAAGAAAAAGACAAACAACCACAAATCAGAAAGTTACAGAAAAATAAAACACCAACATCAGGTTTATTCATATAAAGTAGTGTGCAGCTTTGGGGGAGTGGTACAAAAATAGTTATAAATTACCTTTAGTAGCTAAATTTGACAGTTATTTCTGTTTTCTCTGCTGCTGAGAGACTCGTAATGATCACCAATAAGCAAAAGTCAACTTCCCAGAGGGCTCATTAAAAGGTAAAGTTACTCAGATATTTTATAAGGATGTTTGGAAGAACATAGCTTGGAGTCTGTGTATTTTACAGGTTGGTAAAAATAAAACATAAAAAGGAATATATTTTACAAAATGTCAAAGCATTGTATCCAGAAAATACTAAAAGGAAACACCTGTAATGCAAATCAAAATGTATGCACTCCTCCCCTCCTCCTCTCTGAAACTATACGATACACACACCGTGTTGGTACGCATCCACTGTTATGATATCATCTTACTTTCCCCTTGGGAGAGTCACATGACCTCTGGGAGGATGATAGGGGAGTGGGGGTGTCGGGG
>NW_013955969.1:0-247 GCF_001266775.1 Austrofundulus limnaeus
AAATTGTACCACTCCTAACATATCACTAGGCATAGCTGAGCATTTATAAAACAGTTGTAGCAGGAAGCTTTAGTTATTTCACTCAACAATGTATCAGTGCTATGTTAGGTTAGGAGTTGGAGGCGGATAAACTTTTTTTGTTAACCTGGAGCTAGAAAAAAAATACATGAACGTCAGTTGGGCATTCACATAGTAGGATCAGATCAGATGCTCGTCAAAGCTGTGCATCTTGCTAACTCAACAACCA
>NW_013955969.1:2380-4099 GCF_001266775.1 Austrofundulus limnaeus
GATGTTTTCTTTTGTTCATCTGAGCTTTCAAGAGTTTCTGGCTGCACTTTACATTTGTCTTAACTTCATGAATTCTGGTGTCAACCTACTAACAAAAAGGCGAACAACAGTTCTGCAGGATTCTAAACTTGAACATCTGTACCAGAATGCAGTGGACAAGGCTCTGGAGAGTCCAAATGGACACCTGGACATGTTTGTCCGCTTCCTGTTGGGTTTTTCACTAAAAGATAATCAAACTCACTTACGTGGTCTGATGAAAAAGAGAGGAAAACGATCACATGTCAAAGAACTGCTTGTGCAGTACATCCAAAAGAAGATCAGTGATTGTCCTTCACCAGAGAAAAGCATCCGAATGTTTTACTGGCTGAACGAACTTAATGACCATTCCCTAGAGTCAGAGATCCAACATTACCTGAAGGGAAGCGACTTTGCAGAAAAGCTCACTCCTTCTCAGTGGTCAGCACTTGCCTTCATCTTGTTGTCTTCACAGAAAGACGTAACAATGTTTAATTTGAAGAAATTCTCTGCTTCAAAGGAGGCACTTGTGTGGCTGCTGCCAGTAGTCAAAGCGTCAAACAAATCTCTGTATGTATAAAAAAATAAATGTACACAAAATGCTACCATTTATAAAATAAGATATTTATTTTTTCATTCCTTAAAATTTTCTTTTAGATTGTGTGGTTGTAACCTCTCGTGGAGAAGCTGCATAACTCTGATGCAAGTTTTAACTTCTGAGAACTCCTTTCTCAGAGAGCTGGACCTGAGTGACAATAACCTACAGGATGCAGGAGTAAAGATGCTCTCCCAGGGACTCATGAACCCAAAGTGTAAACTGGAAGTTCTCAGGTCAGTACGTGAGAACAAGACATTTATGTAGAACCCACAGTTCATTAGGAAGGGTTCTTCACAATCCAGTGCTTTAAAAGGTCATGTTAAAATACTACTACTTGTATTTTGTTTTATCTGGGTTGTGCAACAAAACCTAAAAATAAATAAATAAATAAAACTAATGACATGAAGTCATGTTATACTGGCATAATTTGAGGTAAAGTCATTGTAAACAGACAGGTGGTGTTGAGTATTTTTTTGGGAGTCGGATAACATTGAACCATTGGTCACCTTGATTTAGCGCTCAAGAAGAAGTGCTAAATCAAGCGCTTGAAAGCTTTTAGTAATTCATTAAGTTAAGCAAAGCATTTTGTTATTTATTTATTTCAGCTTGTCAGGTTGTCATGTTACAGAAGATGGCTGTGATGCTCTGGCTTTAGCTCTGAGTTCCAACCCCTCTCATCTGAGAGAACTTGACCTGAGTTTCAATCATCCAGGAGGATCAGGACTGAATCGTCTCTCTGCTGGGCTGCAGGACCCAAACTGGAAACTACAAACTCTCAAGTACAGTGAATGGAATTAAAACAGATGTGCATCCTCACACACCTTAGCCCATATGTTGATCTAGTTTCTCTTCTTTCGTACACAGCATTGATCATTGTGGAGCGTTTCGACTGAGTCCATCACCACAACGTTGTAAGTTAAACTTTCCTAGTTAATAAAGTTTCAACTCCTGCCAAAGACTGGAAAAACTAAATACACCTTTTTGAAGAAAATGTGCATAAAACACTTGTTTCTCAAAAAAAAATTTCACATTTTCTTTAAAACGACTCATTTTGTATGTTAAAAAACTATGTTTGTCTACTTAAAAGTTAATGCAGAATGTTATGT
>NW_013955969.1:5099-5405 GCF_001266775.1 Austrofundulus limnaeus
TGTCAGAACTGTGACAAACAGTGACTAAATAAAATGACAGACTTGGATAGGTCACATTCTGTTCATCTTTAGACAACTTGAATCTGTTTTTTTTATTCTGATTTTTGACAAGTTGAATAGCCTATGTGTTCTTTCACAAGTCTTTCATCAAGAAGTACTTTCCCCATTATACAGAGCAGGAAGAACCTCTGACTCACGGTGTCAGTTTATAGCAAACAACAAAGACTTCAACATAAATGTCAAACTTAATTACTGGCATGTTCAAACATTATTTTCAAGTAACATACAAGATGTTGGAAGCAGTCT
>NW_013955969.1:6405-6631 GCF_001266775.1 Austrofundulus limnaeus
TTTATTTATTTATTTATTTATTTATTTATTTATTTTTCTGGAGTTCACAGTGACACCAGAGAACATTTTAATGACTGCTCTGCACATGAATGTGTAAACACTGAGGAATATCAAACCCTCATTTCCAGTAAACCATTGCTGTGCTCAAAAACATGCTTGAACCTTCCATGACATTTGTTGTACCGTGTTTGACTGTAATATGTGTTTATATTTGTTTTTACTACAG
>NW_013955970.1:0-622 GCF_001266775.1 Austrofundulus limnaeus
TACACAGGTGTTTACACCAAAATAACAGTCTTATAATTTGACAATTTGAAACAAAACTGTGTAAACTGCTGTGTAAACTGCTGTCATTTCTTAATTTTGAACACATATTTGCTGAAACAGCTCCACCCAGAAACATGATTCTTTCATCAGTGTGTAGGTGAGATTTTTCATGTTAAAATGAGATCAAACAAGCCCAGGAGGAACCAAACCTTCTTGTCAATAGAAGCTCTACTATACTGCCATGTTTGCCTAAAATGCACTATATTGTTTGCAGTATAAATAAGAGAGTTTCAGGCACTTATCTTTGATTAAATGTGGAATGCTATACTTTATTTCAAAGCTAAAAATATGTACTTTCTGATGGACAAAGTCTGGCCTGACTCCTCTGTAGCAGGTCTTTTTTACCAAGTCTGGGAACTTTTGGCATATTTTCTATAACCTCTTGGAAAGAGGTTGTAAACACTTAAAACAGTTATACTGTATTCACACTTATTGGTTGAGACCAAAAGTATGAATGATTATGAATGATAATATCATATTCAGATTAAAACTTAAAGTTGTCTGTGTGTGTGTGTGTGTGTGTGTGTGTGTGTGTGTGTGTGTGTGTGTGTGTGTGTGTGTG
>NW_013955970.1:1255-2086 GCF_001266775.1 Austrofundulus limnaeus
TCTACAACCTCTGAAATACATGAAAAGCTGTTCATTTTACGGTTCAAAAATTTTCTGGTCTTCTCTATCTTTGCTGGGGGGCCAGACCTCCAGTGACGTCTTTGATTTATAGTGGAAAGCATAATCTTCATCTCTGGAAAGTCTGTTTGGATGTGTTTCAAGTCCTTCTGCATGGCGTTGAGAAGATCCAGGCCTTTCGTGGTCCCCAGGTCATTGCCGCCACAGTGGATCAACAGGAGGTCCGGAGCGGTGCCTTTCTGGGTGAACTGGCTGAACACAGGGAGTATGGAGCTCCAGGTCAATCCTCCTCTTCCAGACCATATCACCTCAGCTTGTAGACCCAGGTTGGCACCCACAGTGTCCCTTGCATGTCTTTCACCCCATTTGACATAAGGTTAGGGTTTGGCTAACCCTAACCCTAACCGTGGTTGAGACCAAAATAGAGTACTTTTTTATTTTTAGTTTGGGCTAGGAAGTAGCTAGAGGGCTGAAACCTTCAGGGTACTTAGAGTCTATTAGTCTGAGAGTAACCTTCAAGTTTCAGTTCTCTAGCTAAAGGCTAACTTGCTAAGATCGGGGTAAAATTACTATAAACTGCATTTGCACTTAGTAGTTGAGAACAAAATGCAACACTTTTTTATTTTTAGTTTAGGCTAGGAAGTAGCTAGAGGGCTAAAACCTTCAGCTTACTTAGAGTCTATTAGTCTGTGAGTGCCCTACAAGTTTCAGCTCTCTAGTTAAAGGCTAATTTGTTAAGATCGGGGTAAAAGTACTTGTTGTGGAATACTTATTATGTATCACCTTGACACTGACCATTGTTCATATCTCATG
>NW_013955970.1:8151-8909 GCF_001266775.1 Austrofundulus limnaeus
CAGTTTACACAGCAGTTTACACAGTTTTGTTTCAAATTGTCAAATTATAAGACTGTTATTTTGGTGTAAACACCTGTGTAAAGCTGAGAGTCTGTGCTTTAATTTAATGCAAAGCTCATGTTTCTGTGATGTTCTGTTAGCAAAATATAGCCTGACCAATACATGCTTGTAAAGCTGCAGTAAATTCATTAGGTTGAAATGTGGGTAATTTCATCACATACGAATTTTACCCACATTTCAACATTGTGAAATGAGAACAAATTACTAGACTTTTCCAGCTCATGTCTCTGTTATATTATGGAGGGAAAATATAGCTATTATGATTCAGTCCATTCCAGCAAAATTACATAAATCTACTAAATGATACTGGATTTTTTCTGCTCCTGTTTTTCCCTTGAAGGTCACAGATGGTCAAACTGTTGTGAGATGTTTTTATTTTACATTAAAGCAAAAGTTTTCCTTAGTGGCTGTAAGAGTTGTCTGTACAATTGTGGGGGAGAGGGTGTCAGTTGAAACTGCTCTGAACCTAACCTATTAACACCTCATTTAGTCTTCCCTTAGTGCTTGCATTGAAATGCTTGAGATGCTTTTCATCAGCAGAAGAAGCAGTCAAACTAATGTTCATTCACACCTACTTAGCTTAAACATGTTTTTCCTCAGTCTTTTGAAAGCCTTCTGAACCTTATAATTTGACAATTTGAAACAAAACTGTGTAAACTGCTGTGTAAACTGCTGTCATTTCTTAATTTTGAACACAT
>NW_013955970.1:9909-10195 GCF_001266775.1 Austrofundulus limnaeus
AAAGAAACATTTATTCAATTTTAAATTTGCCAAATGCTCCTTTATTTCTCACAATGTGTATCAGAAATTGTCAAATGCAAAGGTCTCAAAATGACAGAAACAGCTTAAAGCAAAGGTGAAAGAGTTAATATTGGCCTCAATGTTATATTATATTTGTTATAAAAATAATGTTATATTATTGTTTTCTACCTGGATTACTGAGATGCATCAGGACATTTACAGGTGTTACATTCCTCTGGGCTCCATGGAGACCAACTTGTTGCTGTGTAGTGACCTTAGGGTACTT
>NW_013955971.1:0-494 GCF_001266775.1 Austrofundulus limnaeus
AACACACACACACCTGGAGTTACAACACAGACACACCTGGAGTTACAGTACAGAAACACCTGGAGTTACAGCACAGACACACCTGGAGTTACAGCACACACACCTGGAGTTACAGCAGAGACACACCTGGAGTTACAGCACACACACACCTGGAGTTACAGCATAGACACACCTGGAGTTACAACACAGACACACCTGGAGTTACAACACAGACACACCTGGAGTTACAACACAGACACACCTGGAGTTACAACACACAAACACCTGGAGTTACAGCACAGACACACCTGGAGTTACAACACACACACCTGGAGTTACACCACAGACACACCTGGAGTTAAAGCACACACACACCTGGAGTTACAACACACACACCTGGAGTTACAGCACAGACACACCTGGAGTTAAAGCACAGACACACCTGGAGTTACAGCACAGACACACCTGGAGTTACAACACACACACCTGGAGTTAAAGCACAGACACACCTGGAG
>NW_013955971.1:2574-3293 GCF_001266775.1 Austrofundulus limnaeus
GAGTTACAGCACACACACACCTGGAGTTACAACACACACACACCTGGAGTTACAACACACACACACCTGGAGTTACAACACACACACACCTGGAGTTACAACACACACACACCTGGAGTTACAGCACAGACACACCTGGAGTTACAGCACAGACACACCTGGAGTTACAGCACAGACACACCTGGAGTTACAGCACAGACACACCTGGAGTTACAACACACACACACCTGGAGTTACAGCACAGACACACCTGGAGTTACAGCACAGACACACCTGGAGTTACAACACACACACACCTGGAGTTACAAAACACACACCTGGAGTTACAGCACAGACACACCTGAAGTTACAGAACAGACACACCTGGAGTTACAACACACACACACCTGGAGTTACAGCAAAGACACACCTGGAGTTACAGCACAGACACACCTGGAGTTACAGCACAGACACACCTGGAGTTACAGCACAGACACACCTGGAGTTACAGCACAGACACACCTGGAGTTACAGCACAGACACACCTGGAGTTACAGCACAGACACACCTGGAGTTACAGCACAGACACACCTGGAGTTACAGCACAGACACATCTGGAGTTACAACACACACACACACCTGGAGTTACAGCACAGACACACCTGGAGTTACAGCACAGACACACCTGGAGTTACAGAACAGACACACCTGGAGTTACAGAACAAACACACCTGGAGTTA
>NW_013955971.1:4293-4734 GCF_001266775.1 Austrofundulus limnaeus
GACACACCTGGAGTTACAGCACAGAAACACCTGGAGTTACAGCACAGACACACCTGGAGTTACAGCACACACACCTGGAGTTACAGCACACACACACCTGGAGTTACAGCACAGACACACCTGGAGTTACAGCACAGACACACCTGGAGTTACAACACACACACACACCTGGAGTTACAGCACAGACACACCTGGAGTTACAGCACAGACACACCTGGAGTTACAGCACAGACACACCTGGAGTTACAGTACAGAAACACCTGGAGTTACAGCACAGACACACCTGGAGTTACAGCACACACACACCTGGAGTTACAGCACAGACACACCTGGAGTTACAACACACACACACACACACACCTGGAGTTACAGCACAGACACACCTGGAGTTACAGCACAGACACACCTGGAGTTACAGCACAGACACACCTGGAGTTACAG
>NW_013955971.1:5734-6576 GCF_001266775.1 Austrofundulus limnaeus
TATATATATAATGTAAGTATGTATGCTTAATTAAAAGACTAAAGTTTTGTGTGTGCAGAAGACAAAGTCTGCTGTTTCAACACCAGGACAAGGAAATGATGAGTTTTCTTCTTCCTGCTGTGTTTATGATGCGTTCGGGTGCTTTATGACTTTCTGTTCCGTCCTGTCGGCTGCAGCAGCTCCTCAGTGTTGGAGATGAATTTCCCTGCAGGCTGGAATAAAGTGGATATGCTGTTATCTAATCTGCTGTGGGATGAAGAGTGAGATGATGGATTTGTGATAAAACACTTCAGGATCAGAGCAGCAGGAACAACCGAGGCATCAGTGTGCCTCCATCATCAGAGTGCCGGTCCAGTCTGTGGCTCCGGGTCAGCTCAGCTGGAGGAGGATGAGGATGCAGCTTCAGGGGCGGGGCAGGGAAGTGATGGATGCTGATGAATTGATTGGACTTCCTGTTTGAGGCTTCCACAGAGGACTGCTTCCTGATATTTAAAGCCTGTTCTGTATCTTTGTGCTCTGAGTCGGACTCTGACTGCTTGGATAAAGAACCTGACGACATGTTTGTGCAGCAGGATCATAAAACACACCAGGCTGTGAAGGAAATCCTTCTCAGGCAGAAATCAATCTGTGATGTTTACAGCCTCTGTCGGCCCAGCGGGGACCCTCGCTGCACCGGGTCAGAGCCAGGAATCAGTCAGGGGAGGCCCCGACCAGCCACCGTGCTGCTGCAGCAACACTATATCACAGCCGACAGCTAAGGCTAATGCTAGGCTGACAGGAGATGCAGGAGGGATGTTGGCATCCAAAACACACACACACACACACACACACACACACACACA
>NW_013955972.1:0-769 GCF_001266775.1 Austrofundulus limnaeus
ACACACACACACACACACACACACACACACACAATAATAATAAAAATAAATAAAACGTTTGAGTATGAAATACAGAGGATCAGACACAATTAGGCAGGTTTCATCCTCTGACCACACACACAGCAGGTGAAGCACTTTGATGCGGAATCCGATTCTTTCCAGTCCAGCAGCTCAAAAGATCAGCACGCGAGACTGATACAATTAAGACTGACTCGCTGTTGGTAAGCCTTTTCTTTGTGGTGTCGTTGGACAAAACATCGGTCCTGAGGAGGAATGAGCACAGTCTGCAACCTGAGCATGAGGAGGGCAAAACCCTACAGGAATAAAGCATTAGAAATGAATTTTTAAAAAGGCTTTAGAAGAAGCAGTTACATGCGTTGTTGTAGTCGCTGTTAAAAGTCTGTGTTTTATTGATTTGGTGCATAACATTGTCTTTTACGAGTAATGACGACACCAAGATTTACAAGAATTGGAAAATAGCTAAATATTACACATACAAGCCAACGAACTGTGACTCTCTATCACTGCTAACAATGGTGCCAGATAGATGAAATAGTTATTTATCAGAGTCAAAGGATTTTTGAGATGGATAAAGCCATTTCCCCTCTTTTACAGCTCCTATTTGTTGATCACCAATTCATAAGAAAAGTTATTTCATACAGCACGCTAAACAAAAATGTAAATGAGATTAATTTAAACGTGATTACGACAAGAGATCTTGCTGACCAGTATTCTTCAGTGTGAATTATCAAGCATTATGACTAAGGAC
>NW_013955972.1:1769-2797 GCF_001266775.1 Austrofundulus limnaeus
ATATTGTATTTTGTGAAATATGTTGTATTTTAAAAATGTCTCAACATCTCATCCTTATTGAAATAACCAACAACACTGCCAGGCCAGTTGCTGAAAGAGTTTAACTCTATGGTTTGAGCTCATGCTTTTCATTTCTTCTTCTTCACTGGGTGGTAACAGCTCCCCCCACACATACCTGTACACACATACACCCGCTGACACCCCCACTCCTTCTCACCCTTCCTCTCTGCACCAGACTCTGCCACTTTGTTCACTTTTGGCATTTTTCAAGGTAGCTGGAGCTGCAGAGCTGAGGCTGTAAATGTGTGAAATGAGAACAAAGATGAATTAAGCACTGACACTAGTTCTTTCTTTTCTCTGATCATTGAACTACTGCTAAAAATCTGGTTCAAAGTAGCGCAGCACAAAAGGATCTCTGCAGTCCAGAAAGCAGCCGTTGCCTACTCCATGCATTATTCAGGAATGTAACAAACATATCCGATCAATATTAGTTGTTTCTTTCTTCCTTTTCCTACATCTTTAGTTTCATTAGGTATGTTTTGATGTGCAGTGTGAGTGATGTCCATAATTGACAGAGCTGACATTGATACAACAGCTTGAGACTCTGAGGGTTCAAAGCTTTATATATATAAAAAGGAATAAGAGACGTCGATATTTTGCAAAGCTCCAGATGTTCCTGACAGCCATTTGTTGATGAGGTGTATGAAAGAACAGAAGTCTACCAGTAAAATATTCACATCAGATTTGTCATGTTCAGATTGTCATAATAAAATATGGGTCTCACATGAACCACAAACACTTGATTTTGGGTCTCATTTGCCTGCATTTTGAACATAGTCTTATGATACGCTCACCTACATCTGTGAAATGGGGGTGAGTGGATCGATCCAAGTAATAGTAATGATAATAACCTTGAGTCATGCTGTTAAAATATTGTAACTCCCCACATCTGTAGCAACAGAACAGAAGTCCAGTTGTTTCTCTCTCTCACACACACACACACACACACACACACACACACACACACA
>NW_013955972.1:3797-4298 GCF_001266775.1 Austrofundulus limnaeus
GAATGAAGTATCATTATTTCCATCAAACACAAGGTAAAACAAAGTATTTATACAAATATCAATATATTATAGAAATGTGTTTGTTTTATGAAAGTAATATAATCAAGGAAAAAGGGCAGGTATATATATTTATTTATCAACACCTTTATACAGGAAGCATCATATTCTATTGAAATAATTGGAGCTTCACAATTATTTGAGTAAAATCTGGGAGCTTGGATTTTTGGCTCGTGAAAATAAAGGAGGCTATACAATATGTATTTCAAGGCACATTATGCCATTGCTGAGCTGTCAGGAAAGAGGAATGTCTTTGGTTCCCCTTGTCCTGCTGCTGTCACTGTCAGGGTTTTTATCTTGTATCATTTCCACCTCTCATTTCATGGGATTTTGGACTGTGACCTCAGCCCAGAGGAGCAGGAGCAAAACCCTGAAGTATGTGGTGAAATTCTCAGATGTGAGTACAGTCATATGCCATTGTCACGTCTGATTTAGCATTGGAAG
>NW_013955973.1:0-938 GCF_001266775.1 Austrofundulus limnaeus
TATATATATTGTCACTTATCATTATTGTGATATATATTTTTTCCCATATCGTCCATCCCTGTTAGTCATGCAGTGTTTAATACATGGACAAAGTGAAATATGTAAATGAATCATTTAATCAAGACAAACACAAAAGAAAGCTGTTTCTGCTCCCACTGCTGTGATCAGTCCAATCAGAAAGCAATGCATCCTGGGTAGCATTTCCTGGTTAATAAGCACCAGAAACAAACAAACAAATAAATAAGTGTTAAAAAGAAAACATGAGAAGAATATGACTCATGATGACCAGCTGTTAGATGAAGGCAGAGAGCTGAAGGACCTGGGCTTGTTGGACCAAAGTCTCAAGTGTTTTGTCCTGATTTACAGCCTGTCTTATTGTTTCAAAGAAACACCTTTTATTTTACACAAACAAGATCTGCTTCTGTTTTTAGTCCTCAGACTGTCGGCACTGTCTGCTACCTGCATGCATGAGAGCTGAGCAGCTGCTTCCAGCGTACAGCTCATAGGTCATTGAAAGTAGTGTGCAGCAAAGTTATTCATTTAAAGGAACAGTGATTGATGCTCTCAGATCAGCATCTCTGTCAGACAACATGTGAGGAAACAGCAGATGAAAGCTGTGATGGATGACCATCATTTGGTCTCAGTGTGTGTCCTATCACACACAAACAGCAGCACAGGAACAAATTATAGAGACTAACGTCAGTCTGTCCTCATGAACCAGTGAAGAGAGGAGCTGTGTCTTTATCACCCAAAACTAAACGCAGACAGACAATAATGTTCATGTTTGTCTTTAGTTAGAAAAACAGTTCATGAAACTTTGTGTGGACTTTAATGAAACCGCCACAAATTATTCTGCAAATACTGATGTTTTGGAGCCAGTCCAAGTCAAGATGGCCTCCAGATAACTGAGACTAGTCAATACAGAAACCGTTCTACAC
>NW_013955973.1:1938-2691 GCF_001266775.1 Austrofundulus limnaeus
AGGAGCTTTTTGACCACCTCAGTGCCCTCGTCCCCAGAGATTGGAGACCAACCCAAAGTCCCCAGGCTTTGGGTTGGGCTCAGAAATTGAAGCTTTCACAAATTTTCTTTGAATCAACACTTCTGCCTATATACAGGACTAACAGCTCTTTCTCACCACATCCTGTTGTGTATTCACATGTACTGCTGATAAAATACATCCTAACCCATTCTGGACAAGTCAAACCACAGAGCAGGTTCATGTTCTGAGCAAAGAAACTGTGAGGAACAACTGAAAGTCAGAAAAAGAAATTGTTGAAATGATGGACAGAAGAGGTACAGAGCAGATTAAAAGAAGAAAGATTGAAGAGAATCCAGCAGCAGACTGAACTTCAGTAGAGATATTTATTCTGAAAAAACGAGGAAAGGAGAACTAACACTGAGATAAAATACAGCTGAAGTTGTCAAAAACAATGCTAATTGGACAGGAGTGTGAGGTGCAGAAGACATGTCGAATCTGCTGTCTTCAGGTTGCGTTGAGAGGAAAAGAGGAGAGGCATCAGATTTAAAAGTGCAAGCTCAGCAGAAATCACAACAGAGGAAAAAAAAGATAAAAAAATGATTCTTCCTTAACTGCCTTCTTCTAGGAAAACTAAATTGTGCTTATTTTAAAGTTTTTCTTTTCAATTCCTGTAAAACGTCCAATCAAATCTAGTTTCATGAGAGACAAATGTTTTTGATGACCCAAGTGAAAAAAATACTAAAATATATTTTA
>NW_013955973.1:3691-4494 GCF_001266775.1 Austrofundulus limnaeus
TATCCTGAGTTATCCTGAGTAATCCTGAGTTATCCTGAATTATCCTGAGTTATCCTGAGTTATCCTGAGTTATCCTGAGTTATGCTGAGTTATCCTGAATTATCCTGAGTTATCCTGAGTTATCCTGAGTTATCCTGAGTTATCCTGAGTAATCCTGAGTTATCCTGAATTATCCTGAGTTATCCTGAGTTATCCTGAGTTATCCTGAGTTATCCTGAATTATCCTGAGTTATCCTGAGTTATCCTGAGTTATCCTGAATTATCCTGAGTTATCCTGAATTATCCTGAATTATCCTGAGTTATCCTGAGTTATCCTGAGTTATCCTGAGCTATCTTGAGTTATCCAGAGTTATCCAGAGTTATCCTGAGTTATCCTGAGTTATCCTGAGTTATCCTGAATTATCCAGAGTTATCCTGAGTTATCTTGAATTATCCTGAGTTATCCTGAGTTATCCTGAGTTATCCTGAGTTATCTTGAATTATCCTGAGTTATCCTGAATTATCCTGAGTTATCCTGAGCTATCCTGAATTATCCTGAGTTATCCTGAATTATCTTGAGTTATCCTGAATTGTCCTGAGTTATCCTGAGTTATCTTGAATTATCCTGAGTTATCTTGAATTATCCTGAGTTATCCTGAATTATCCTGAGTTATCCTGAGTTATCCTGAGTTATCCTGAGTTATCTTGAGTTATCCAGAGTTATCCAGAGTTATCCTGCGTTATCCTGAGTTATCCTGAGTTATCCTGAGCTATCCTGAATTATCCTGAATTATCCTGAATTATCCTGAGTTATCCTGAATTAT
>NW_013955974.1:0-2489 GCF_001266775.1 Austrofundulus limnaeus
GATTTTACTGTAGTTTTTTACTGTACTATTTGTCCATTTTTAGTGTAGTATTTGTATATCTACTGTTGTATTTGTTTTTTTACAGTTATTTGATTTTACTGTAGTTTTTTACTGTACTATTTGTCCATTTTTAGTGTAGTATTTGTATATTTTGCGGTAGCATTTGCCTTTTTTACTATAGTATTTGTCTGTTTTTAACTATAGCATTTATTCTTTACTGTGTTACTTGTTTTTTATTGTCAGTTGTATATTTTACTGTAATATTTGTTTTTTACTGTCGTATTTGTATATTTCACTGTCATACTTGTATATTTCACTGTCATACTTGTATATTTTACTGTCATACTTGTATATTTTACTGTCATATGTATATTTTACTATCATGTTTGTATATTTTACTGTAATATTTGTTTTTTACTGACGTATTTGTATATTTTACTGTCATATTTGTATATTTTACTGTCATATTTGTATATTTTATTGTCATGTTTGTAAATTTTACAGTAATATTTGTTTTTTACTGACGTATTTGTATATTTTACTGTCATATGTATATTTTACTGTCATATTTGTATATTTTACTGTCATATTTGTATATTTTACTGTCATGTTTGTAAATTTTACAGTATTTGTTTTTTACTGACGTATTTGTATATTTTACTGTCATATTTGTATATTTTACTGTCATGTTTGTAAATTTTACAGTAATATTTGTTTTTTACTGACGTATTTGTATATTTTACTGTCATATGTATATTTTACTGTCATGTTTGTAAATTTTACAGTATTATTTGTTTTTTACTGACGTATTTGTATATTTTACTGTTGTATTTTTTTACTGTTACTTGTTTTTTTACTGTAGTATTTGTGTTCTTAATATTAGGTGTCTCAGTGTTTTGGAAGGCACAGTTAAGAAAATGTAATAAAATAATGAAATGATTTAAGGCTCTATGTTTAACACTAACAGCAGAAACACTGATGTTCGGCTGATTTATTCCAGGTTTTATTTTATAGATGAAATCAAACAGTTGTAGTATTTGTTGTGTGATGTACTGTTACTAAAACTCAAACAGAGTATTTGTGATTGAGCTGCACGTTTTGATGTTTAACGAGGTAAAAACCTTTTCATATAAAAGGATCCAGTCAGAACGTGCAACAGATTGTAAATAATTTGCTATAATTTGAGGCCATGTTGTTCGGTTACCAACTTGTTTCAGTCTCAGCCACGATGAATAAAAACGAGGTCTGTACACTTAGTCTTTCATTGTGAAGTCATAAAAACAAGATGCACAGATTTCTTCTTTTCTTCTTCAGCGTGAAATGGGCCGCAGCCTTCCTGCTGACGTCTGGATTTATGGCCTGGTAATTCCCCTCTGGAGTCATTTAGCTGGTACATCTGCAGCTTAGCAGCATTCCAGCAGAGCTGCTCGGTGCTGCGCAGTCAGGAGATGATTGATTGATTGATTGTATTACTCTCGTTTTAGCGAGGCTTTTCTGAGCCGCAGCAGTTAAAGTTTTAATGTGATCTATCCATCCAGCAGCCGGCAGGGCCTCGGGGTTCGCCTGCTGCCGTCAGAGCTGCGACGTGGAGTTTCCAGGATAATTCACAGAAAGACTTTAAAAGTTACAGCGAGTGTTTCTGTCCAACATGAAGAAAACATGTAGAAAACAAACAGCTGAATGATGCACTTTAAAAAAAACTGTTTCAGAATATTCCTACAGCTCAACCAGTCCTTAAAACTGTCAGGATGTGACTGTGTGGATAGATGTCTATAAATGTTAATTTACATCTATGTCTATAGAAGTCAACCGAAGTCCGTAGATGTCAACCAATGTCCATGTATGTCTATAGATGTCAACCAACGTATGTCTATAGATGTCAACCAACATATGTCTATAGATGTCAACCAAGATACGTCCATTGAAGTCTACCAACGTATGTGTATAGATGTCAACCAACATATGTCTATAGAAGTCAACAAGATATGTCTTTAGAAGTCAACCAACGTATGTCTATAGATGTCAACCAACATATGTCTATAGATGTCAACCAACGTATGTCTATAGATTTTAACCAACATATGTCTATAGATGTCAACCAACATATGTCTATAGATGTCAACCAACGTATGTCTATAGATGTTAACCAACATATGTATAGATGTCAAACAACATATGTATAGATGTCAACCAACATATGTCTATAGATGTCAACCAACATATGTCTATAGATTTCAACCAACGTATGTCTATAGATGTCAACCAACGCCTGTCTATAGATGTCAACCAACATATGTCTATAGATGTCAACCAACATATGTCTATAGATGTCAACCAACATATGTCTATAGATGTCAACCAACATATGTCTATAGATGTCAACCAACGTATGTCTATAGATGTCAACCAACATATGTCTATAGATGTCAACCAACATATGTCTATAGATGTCAACCAACATATGTCTATAGATGTCAACCAACATATGT
>NW_013955975.1:0-361 GCF_001266775.1 Austrofundulus limnaeus
CACATGTAGACTGAGTTAAACTCAAAGTCCAGTTAGAAGTGACTTTAATCACTGACTCCAGGCAGAGTGTGACCGACTTGTTTTGTTTTGATGTTTTACTTCACATTACAGTTTTTTTCCTCTATAACAAACTTCTCATTAAGAAGAAACCATAAACAGAATTTTTAAAAAAAAGCTCTAAATTCTAAAGTGTAAAATGACTTTTCAATGGTTGAAAGAGTCGACATGAATCACGTTTCTCACTTAAAATACATAACAAAAACATGAAATGATGTGGCAGGTTTGTGTTTTATTTATTGCATAAATACACACTGTTAAGATGGTAAAACCTTTCTCTGAAATACTAAATAAAATTTAATGT
>NW_013955975.1:1173-1815 GCF_001266775.1 Austrofundulus limnaeus
GAGATACACATGGATAACAGATCAATCCTTTGAATGGAAATGGGTGGATGAATCACCGCTGACAAAACCGTGAGTTTTAAATTAAAACTGATATTAAAAAACAGAACATGCTGTAATGTTTATGATGTCACTTTAGTGCAGCTGTTAGTGTTGTCTGCTGTTCAAATATCAGCTGTGCAGTTTTTCTGTGTGGAGTTTAGATTTTCTTCCTGTTTGTGTTGATTTGATCTGGAATCTCCTGCTTCCTCCTTTAGAAACATGTTTGTTTCACTGGAAATTCTACTGGATGTTACTGAGTTTGTGTTTGTCCAATACTGGAATAAATAAATAAACTAGTTTGAATTTTTAATGAGTTACAATCTACACCTGTAACACGTCTAGTCAACTGACTTATAAAAACAATAAAAATACTGACTATAAATTTAAAGTACTTGTAATTCAGTCGGCAATAAGTTGGACGTTTAAATTAAGCTGAAAATCTTTTGTTTTTTCCTCCCACAGTTACTGGGAACAAGGATTGCCAAAATTTAACTGGTATTATGCAACGTGCTGCAGTCCTCAAGGGAAATGGAAACACTCAGGTTCCAATGACAACAAGAACTGGATCTGTGAGAAATAAATGAAGTCAGATCTGACAAAAGA
>NW_013955975.1:2371-3567 GCF_001266775.1 Austrofundulus limnaeus
AAGTTATGAATTTTATTATGAAAGGCAGCATGTAAACAAGTTTTATTTAACCCAGCTCTCATAGTGACAGCTGGGCAGCAGCTGCCTGCAACCCTGAACCCATAAATCTGAGGTTCTGACTGTGAACCAATATTCTGTTGTGTTATTTGGATTTTATCTCCAACAATATGTTGCTTGATTAGGAGGGCCCGAAGCTGAAGTGAAAATCATGAGATTATGGGGCGGTTCTATGGGCGGGGCCACAGGGGCATCGGCCCCAGATGGAATCTGATTGGCCCCTGAAGAGCCCCTGTCCTGTCACACATCTGTTCTTTCCCTGGGAGCAATGATGGTGGATGTAGTTCCATGGTCAAACACTGGTGGCGCCAATGAGTCAAACAGAAATATCCAGCATGAATCAAGTTTAGAGAAATCTGCTTCTCTTTTCAAGAAGATTAGAACAATCCTGCAGAAAAGGTCTTTCAGCCGACAAATGATGGCTGGATTTTCTCACATGCTCTGTGCTTGAGAGTATTTATATGTGCACAGTAAATAATGCATGTAAAACTGGTAAGGATAATTTATTGTGCAAGCTGTTATTTACATTACATCACATTATAAGTGTTTGAACATGTGGGACTGGTTAAATGTATACACCTCACCAAAATGGTAGATATGTGCAAGAATGTTGAACAAACGTGGCCCCTCTATAAATAATGTGAGAATAAAATAAAATAATGTATAATGTGACCTTGCTGCTAAACTCTTACCCTCATTTATTACAACTTTCTACTTGTCATTAATTTAATCCAAAAAGTGAAATCTGAATTTAAACATGCAAAATCAAAAGAAAATATCTGAACAGGCAAAGATGCAAAAATGTAAATTGGACATTTAAAAATAAACTTTATTAATCTTCAATGAGGAAATGAGTTCTCTGTATTTTCCCATCAGACATGTGAGCACACATGTGGAGCAGAGGTCTGCCATCTGAGGCACTCAGGGAGCAGCTGGGTGAAGGGTGGTGGGGCTTTAAGGGACCACTGTGGGGCAAACAGTGGGGGACAAAGTACTCAACTCTAGTACTTGAGTAAAAGTATTGATGATCATGGTCAAATCTACTCAACTACAAAAGTTCCTCTGTCAAAAATCTGCTCAATTTAAAGTACTAAAGTACTTACTTTTGAAAATACTTAAGTATTCAAAAGTACATGTAT
>NW_013955975.1:4567-4857 GCF_001266775.1 Austrofundulus limnaeus
TGATGAAACACAGTACATAAATAAACTCAACAGGAAGTGCATGGAATGTGTTTTTTGAAAACGTATTTTTCTTACACTATAATTCAACTTAATTTCGTTTTCAGTGTATTTTTTTACAGGTTAAACCAGTTAGTATAAACTAATTATTCAGCACTATAACTTGCAGTAAGCTAAATATAAACCAACAAATTTGAACTGATACTGGTGTTATTTATAATAAATATTTTAATCTTGTTCATTTAATAATAGCTGATTATAAATTATTTTAATTTTTTTAGTCACTGTGGAAT
>NW_013955976.1:0-667 GCF_001266775.1 Austrofundulus limnaeus
AATTAATCGTTATCTGCTAAAAACCACAATTAATCGTGATTCATTTTTTTGCCAATATCGCCCAACCCTAAGTGACACGTCAAGTTGTTTTGCAATGATGCTTCTTTGTCAGGGCCGGCATGATTTGAACCCTTATGTAGACCATGCAGGAAACTCGGGGATAAAAATAAAATACTTTTATTAAACAAAAACAAAGGCAGAAGTGGCAGCAAAAATAACAGAAAACACAGGAATCAAAAGAGGCACGAAGAGACAACCAACATTGCATGTACCAGACAATGAACAGCAGATTTGAGGAGAGCGGGAGAATGAATTTATAGAAACTGGACTGATGGGACATGATGGGAAACAGCTGAGTTGATTAAGTAGTGGCAACAGGTGTGAGTAGCTGACCGGAAAAGCACTGAAGCTGGCTGAGGTAGAAATAAGAACGGCACAAAGTAATACATAAACACAGGGAATAATCTAGAAATAAAATAAACTGAGACAAGAGGAAAGGATCTAAATTTATATGTACAGAAAATGACAAAGATATTTTACATAAATAATAAACACACGAACACAAAACAAAAACAAACATGGAAATAAATCAAACCAAACACACAGACCATAACACTTCTTCACTGCAAAAACTGTCTACCTAACCAAGTTTTAAAATCTTATATCC
>NW_013955976.1:1667-2573 GCF_001266775.1 Austrofundulus limnaeus
AAACTAAATTGGAAAAATGAAATTTACAAAATTTAAAAATGCTACGTGTTTTCTTTTAAAGGAAAGACAACCATTTATATTTTGTTAGTACACTATTTGTTACTTTCTGGCGGAACCAGAAATCATCACGGCCTGAAGCCCTGGGCATTACGTTTTCACTGAAACGGCCTTATTGTCAAGGAGTTGACACATCTAGAGAGAAAAAAAATGCTTTAATATTCCTGGTTATGCAGAATTGGGTTTGAGTGCAGCCATTGACAAAATCTTTAGGAATGGTTTACGTTTTTAAGCAGTTTTCCCGGCCATTATAAACTCCTCCTCTTTGGCAACTTCCCTTGTTCTCTGTATCACAGAAACCATATTTTATTTTGGATTTAAATAGTTAAAGCAAAACTCAAACACTGTGGATTTTTTATCAGTTCGATTTTACATTTAGGTTTTAAAAATGGAAAAACAAAGAAAAAACCAATGAGGCTGTTTTCTTATTGCAGTTTTATTTTGAAGATAAAAAAACAAAGAAATATACACATATTTGTACATCCAATAATTATTAAAGGTTTCCATTTAAATCCCTTCAATGTTTTGTATATATTTTGCAAATGGAGAAAGTTGTCTGTCAATGGTACATTTTAAAGCAAATATGTTGCACAATCATCTGGTGCTCAGAAGATTTGTTAGAGATCGGTATCAGCTACTACCACACCAGATTTTAGGTAAGTATCTGTAACAAAGACTTTTAACCATTTTGGAGTTTTCTAATGTCAGTTGAGAGTGGAAGCCATCTTGAATTGTAAGTTGTAAGGAGTAAATCCAGTAATTATATTCTGCAGGTGTCATTCACATTTGTTCAGTAGTTCGTGTACCCACACATGCACGCACGCACGCTCGCACACACACACACACACA
>NW_013955976.1:3573-4487 GCF_001266775.1 Austrofundulus limnaeus
TATATATATATGCACATTTTTTTGTATTTTTCTGTGTTTTGTTGATGATGCACATTTTCTTTGTGTCAATCCAGCTACACTGTTTCACTTCACGGACAAAGAAATGTCTCCATCTCTCAAATTACTTTACTCATGGTGTAAGTATGAGCATGTCAGAACTGTAAAAACACTTAGATCTTATGTCACCTGCAAGTATATATATTTTTAAATTAAGTCAAGCTGCCATAACAAATCTAGTCTCAGATTAATTTAGTGCATTTAATCTAAAATTAAGCAGAGCTCATCTCATTTAATGTGAATTATCCTTTTCTTATGTTTACATTTGTTGCTCATTTCAGTTAATTTTTTCCTTGCTATCTTATTCCTGAGCAGTCAAACAGGTGGCACATGCGCAACACTATTATTGTATGGCTTTGACTTTGTAATGAAGAAAGATTTTGATAAGAAGTAATCAATGAACACGTTTTAATTTATTTCATGGATTTAAAAATACCATCCTTAAACAACTGAGTCTCATGTTTTCCAGATATACAAACAGTGTGTGGATGCATCAGTGTGGAGTTACCAGAGGACATTCATGTTTCAACCACAAAGAGACAGAGCTCCATATTGGACAGAGTTCATCAGCAAAGGTACAAGAAAACAAAGCAAAACATAAGTAATCAGCAGACTTCATATAATAATTTTCAATTATTATTTTATTTTAATTATTTTATTGCTTTTTACTAAGGGGACTCATCATGTTTGGTCAGTGTCTGCCTTGTCCTTCCAGGACATCACCTATCACTTCCGAGTCTCTCAATCTGTAAGTAAATTCAGTTTTCAAATTCCAAGTAATTATTTAAAGTTAGTTTATATAACATCTTTCATAGATATGATGTCACAAAGTGTTTTACAATAAGAGAAAGAAAAAC
>NW_013955977.1:0-661 GCF_001266775.1 Austrofundulus limnaeus
TCGTCTCCAACAGCATAAGCGCATCTGTATTTGCCCGCCCACGTTTGCCCGACCACGACGCGAAGCACGGGGCCCACGGCGGTTCGAGCAAGAGACGCCTGTATATAATTTCCCGACCACGTCTCCAACAGCAGAAGAGCATCTGTATTTGCCCCCACTACGTTTGCCCGACCACGACGCGAAGCACGGGGCCCACGGCGGCTCGAGCAACAGACGCCAGTCTATAATTTCATGATTCTTCTCCAACAGCAGAAGCGCATCTGTATTTGCCCGCCTACGTTTGCCCGACCACGACGCGAAGCACGGGTCCCACAGCAGCTCGAGCAACAGACGCCCGTCTATAATTTCCCGATTCGTCTCCAACAGCAGAAGCGCATCTGTATTTGCCCGCCCACGTTTGCCTTCCCACGACGTGAAGCACGACGCCCACGGCGGCTCGAGAAACAGGCGCTCGTCTATAATTTCCCGATTCGTCTCCAACAGCAGAAGCGCATCTGTATCCCCCCCCCCACGTTTGACCGACCACGACGCGAAGCACGTGGCCCACGGCGGCTCGAGCAACAGACGCCCGTCTATAATTTCCCGATTCGTCTCCAACAGCAGAAGCGCATCTGTATTTGCCCGCCCACGTTTGCCTTCCCACGACGTGAAGCACGACGCC
>NW_013955977.1:1661-2411 GCF_001266775.1 Austrofundulus limnaeus
GCCCACGGCGGTTCGAGAAACAGACGCTCGTCTATAATTTCCCGACCACGTCTCCAACAGCAGAAGAGCATCTGTATTTGCCCCCACTACGTTTGCCCGACCACGACGCGAAGCACGGGGCCCACGGCGGCTCGAGCAAGAGACGCCCGTCTATAATTTCCCGACCACGTCTCCAACAGCAGAAGAGCATCTGTATTTGTCCCCACTACGTTTGCCCGACCACGACGCGAAGCACGGGGCCCACGGCGGCTCGAGAAACAGACGCTCGTCTATAATTTCCCAATTCGTCTCCAACAGCAGAAGCGCATCTGTATTACCCCCCCCCACGTTTGACCGACCACGACGCGAAGCACGTGGCCCACGGCGGCTCGAGCAACAGACGCCCGTCTATAATTTCCGCTAAGTTTCCCTAAGTTTGCCCGACCACGACGCGAAGCACGGGGCTCACGGCTGCTCCAGCAACAGACGCCCGTCTATAATTTCCCGACCACATCTCCAACAGCAGAAGCGCATCTGTATTCCCCCACCCCCCTATGTTTGCCCAACCACAATGCGAAGCACGGTGCCCACGGCGGCTCGAGCAACAGACGCCCGTCTAAAATTCTGCTAAGTTTCCCTAAGTTTGCCCGACCACGACGCGAAGCACGGGGCCCACGGTGGTTCCAGCAACAGACACCCGTCTATAATTTCCCGACCACATCTCCAACAGAAGAAGCGCATCTGTATTCCCCCACCCCCCTATGTTTGCCC
>NW_013955977.1:3411-4487 GCF_001266775.1 Austrofundulus limnaeus
ACGTTTGCCCGACCACAACACGAAGCACGGGGCCCACGGCGGCTCGAGCAAACGACGCCCGTCTATAATTTCCCGACCACATCTCCAACAGCAGAAGCGCATCTGTATTCCCCCACCCCCCTATGTTTGCCCTACCACGATGCGAAGCACGGGGCCCACGGCGGCTCGAGAAACAGACGCTCGTCTATAATTTCCCGACACATCTCCAACAGCAGAAGCGCATCTGTATTCCCCCCCCCCTCGTTTGACCGACCACGACGCGAAGCACGGGGCCCACGGCGGCTCCAGCAAAAGACGCCCGTCTATAATTTCCCGACCACATCTCCAACAGCAGAAGCGCATCTGTATTCCCCCACCCCCCTATGTTTGCCCGACCACGATGCGAAGCACGGTGCCCACGGCGGCTAGAGCAACAGATGCCCGTCTATAATTTCCGCTAAGTTTCCCTAAGTTTGCCCGACCATGACGCGAAGCACGGGGCCAACGGCGGCTCCAGCAACAGACGCCCGTCTATATTTTCCCGACCACATCTCCAACAGCAGAAGCGCATCTGTATTCCCCCACCCCCCTATGTTTGCCCGACCACGACGCCAAGCACGGGGCCCACGGCGGCTTGAGCAACAGACGCCTGTCTATAATTTCCCAACCAAGTCTCCAACAGCAGAAGCGCATCTGTATTCCCCCACCCACGTTTGCCCGACCACGACGCAAAGCACGGGGCCCACGGCGGCTCGAGCAACAGACGCCCGTCTATAATTTCCCGACCACATCTCCAACAGCAGAAGCGCATCTGTATTCCCCCACCCCCCTATGTTTGCCCGACCACGACGCCAAGCACGGGGCCCACGGCGGCTTGAGCAACAGACGCCTGTCTATAATTTCCCAACCAAGTCTCCAACAGCAGAAGCGCATCTGTATTTGCCAACCCACGTTTGCCCGACCACGACGCAAAGCACGGGGCCCACGGCGGCTCGAGCAACAGACGCCCGTCTATAATTTCCCGACCACATCTCCAACAGCAGAAGCGCATCTGTATTCCCCCACCCCCCTATGTTTGCCCGACCACGACGCCAAGC
>NW_013955978.1:0-771 GCF_001266775.1 Austrofundulus limnaeus
CCTGAGAGTCGACACACACCCTTAGAGTCAACACACACCCTGAGAGTCGACACACACCCTGACAGTCGACACACACTCTGACAGTCGACACACACTCTGACAGTCGACACACACTCTGACAGTCGACACACACCCTGAGAGTCGACACACAGTCTGACAGTCGACACACACCCTGAGAGTCGACACACACCCTGAGAGTCGACACACACCCTGAGAGTCGACACGCACCCTGACAGTCGACACACACTCTGACAGTCGACACACACTCTGACAGTCGACACACTCTGACAGTCGACACACACTCTGACAGTCGACACAGTCTGACAGTCGACACACACTCTGACAGTCGACACACACTCTGAGAGTCGACACACAGTCTGACAGTCGACACACAGTCTGACAGTCGACACACACTCTGAGAGTCGACACACACTCTGACAGTCGACACACAGTCTGACAGTCGACACACTCTGAGAGTCGACACACACTGAGAGTCGACACACACTCTGAGAGTCGACACAGTCTGAGAGTCGACACAGTCTGACAGTCGACACACACTCTGAGAGTCGACACACACTCTGACAGTCGACACACACTCTGAGAGTCGACACACACTCTGACAGTCGACACACACTCTGAGAGTCGACACACACTCTGACAGTCGACACACACAGTCTGACAGTCGATACACAGTCTGACAGTCGACACACAGTCTGACAGTCGATACACAGTCTGACAGTCGACACACAGTCTGACAGTCGACACACACAG
>NW_013955978.1:1771-2558 GCF_001266775.1 Austrofundulus limnaeus
TGTGTGTGTGTGTGTGTGTGTGTGTGTGTGTGTTACACTCTAATCAACCAGAAGGCACACATTTATCTTCAAATTAAAGTAAATCTAAATTTCAGCAGAATTAAGCTGGTTTATGTCATATTTCTGTAGATCATGTTTTTGCACGGAAACAAACAAACAAACAGTTTGTTGGTGAAGTTAAACTGCTTTCTGAGGACTATGTTACCCATGAGCCTTTGCAGCCGTTGCCATGGAGAAGAAGCAGGAGGAGGTGCAGCGTGATGTTGTGTCGCTTCATTGATGAGCTGAAAGTGAAAATATATTTTCTGCTTCAGGCTCAGCGTGACGTTCAGGTTTCTGTTGGAGAGGACTCTGAGCTGCTCTTCCTGTGAAACAGAGATGATTGACGGGGCGGCCATCTTTAATCCTCTGACAGTTAATCACCTGCAGACCTTCATCCAGTAAGTAAAGTTATTTACAGAACCTTTCATAAATACAGAATCACAAAGTTTTTATCACATTAAAAACAAGAAAAAAATACATTTAAAAGCATTAAATTCACATAAAGCTACGATAAAAAAACTNCTAAATTTCAGCAGAATTAAGCTGGTTTATGTCATATTTCTGTAGATCATGTTTTTGCACGGAAACAAACAAACAAACAGTTTGTTGGTGAAGTTAAACTGCTTTCTGAGGACTATGTTACCCATGAGCCTTTGCAGCCGTTGCCATGGAGAAGAAGCAGGAGGAGGTGTGGCATGATGTTGTGTCGCTTCATTGATGAGCTGAAAGTGAAAATATATTTTCA
>NW_013955978.1:3558-4138 GCF_001266775.1 Austrofundulus limnaeus
TGTGTGTGTGTGTGTGTGTGTGTGTGTGTGTGTGTGTCACACTGCTGCATCAGTAGCTGAGGTAGAAACATCCCTCCCACCCCCCGGAGACCAGAACTAGGCGTTAACACTAACAGGTTGCTGGTTCGACTCCCGCAGGGGTCACCTCTCTAACAGATGTGGTTCAGCAGCTGATGCCTTCACTCTGATTAAAGAAACAATTATCCAGACATCAAATTAAAATAAAAAAACTGAAGTTAAATGTTAGAAACATCATGATTTATGATAAATAAAATAAAATGTCACATATTTGACAGAAAACGTGGAAAGACTGATCAGTAAATAACTGATCAACTCTCTGAGTTTTCAAAGAAAATTAGATTAAATTAAAATTAAAAACTGTTTTCTGTGAGCGTCCAGAAGGAGCAAAACACTGCAGGAGGTCAGACAGGAAGGGTGGAGTCAGACAGGAAGGGGTAGAGTCAGACAGGAAGGGGTGGAGTCAGACAGGAAGGGTGGAGTCAGACAGGAAGGGTGGAGTCAGACAGGAAGGGTGGAGTCAGACAGGAAGGGTGGAGTCAGACAGGAAGGGTGGAGTCAG
>NW_013955978.1:5138-5485 GCF_001266775.1 Austrofundulus limnaeus
AGGATGGACCATGCTGTGAGGACACACTGAGACTGTGGAACCATCACACAGAACCAGATTTGGGATGGACCATGCTGTGAGGACACACTGAGACTGTGGAACCATCACACAGAACCTGTAGAACCATCAAACAGAACCTGTAGAACCATCAAACAGGACCTGTAGAACCATCAAACAGGACCTGTAGAACCATCAAACAGAACCTGTAGAACCATCAAACAGAACCTGTAGAACCATCAAACAGGACCTGTAGAACCATCAAACAGGACCTGTAGAACCATCACACAGAACCTGTTGAACCATCACACAGAACCAGATTTGGGATGGACCATGCTGTGAGGACACAC
>NW_013955979.1:0-380 GCF_001266775.1 Austrofundulus limnaeus
GTGTCTAACGATGGTAAACCATGGCTAACAGTGGTAAACCATGTCTAACGGTGGTAAACCATGTCTAATGGTGGTAAACCATGTCTAACGGTGGTAAACCGTGTCTAACGATGGTAAACCATGGCTAACAGTGGTAAACCATGGCTAACAGTGGTAAACCATGGTTAACAGTGGTAAACCATGGCTAACAGTGGTAAATCATGGCTAACAGTGGTAAACCATGGCTAACTGTGGTAAACAATGGCTAACTGTGGTAAACCATGGCTAACTGTGGTAAACCTTGTCTAATGATTGTAAACCGTGTCTAACGATGGTAAACCATGGCTAACAGTGGTAAACCATGGCTAACAGTGGTAAACCATGGCTAACAGTGGTAAACC
>NW_013955979.1:1064-1722 GCF_001266775.1 Austrofundulus limnaeus
TAACGATGGTAAACCATGGCTAACAGTGGTAAACCATGGCTAACTGTGGTAAACCGTGTCTAACGATGGTAAACCATGGCTAACAGTGGTAAACCATGGCTAACAGTGGTAAACCATGGCTAACTGTGGTAAACCATGTCTAACGGTGGTAAACCATGTCTAACGGTGGTAAACCGTGTCTAACGATGGTAAACCATGGCTAACAGTGGTAAACCATGGCTAACAGTGGTAAACCATGGCTAACTGTGGTAAACCATGTCTAATGATGGTAAACCGTATCTAACGATGGTAAATCATGGCTAACAGTGGTAAACCATGGCTAACAGTGGTAAACCATGGCTAACAGTGGTAAACCATGGCTAACTGTGGTAAACCATGGCTAACTGTGGTAAACCATGGCTAATGATGGTAAACCGTGTCTAACAGTGGTAAACCATGGCTAACAGTGGTAAACCATGTCTAACGGTGGTAAACCGTGTCTAACGATGGTAAACCGTGTCTAACGATGGTAAACCATGGCTAACAGTGGTAAACCATGTCTAACGGTGGTAAACCGTGTCTAACGATGGTAAACCGTGTCTAACGATGGTAAACCGTGTCTAACGATGGTAAACCATGGCTAACAGTGGTAAACCATGGCTAACTGTGATAAACAGTG
>NW_013955979.1:2620-3792 GCF_001266775.1 Austrofundulus limnaeus
CTGTAGGACCCGCCCTGCTCTGCTCTGATTGGCTAAAACTGTGACTCTGCTACTTTTTATTGGTTGAAAGCAGCGTCAGATAAATCCAGCTGGATAGAAGCCCCCCAAAAACACGTTTTATTTTCTCCTCCTTAAAACTTAAGACCCTTCAGTAACGTATTCAAGACTATCCACATTATTCACAAGTTCAATACTTTTACACACCCTTAACTTTAGACACGTAAATATAAGACTTTTGTAGGACCTGCGGACCCCCTGGCACCAGAGATGATGTCATTCTTGTTTTGTTCAGGCTGCAGGCTGAGTTCACCCACATCAAGTCTGATATGACCGTTGCCTTGGAAACAGAGAGGAAGGTGACCTCTGACCTGTCAGAGAGACTGGAGGAAGAGAAGAAACAACACGCACACACTCAGCAGGTCTGTCTCACACACACACACACACACACACACACACACACACACACACACACTGGTCTGGTGAAAACTGGAACCTGTTTGGTGACTTGGTTCCTCCAGGCAGCTGACAGGCAGCGGGACCTTCTGGACCAGATCAGAGAGACCCTGCAGAGACACCGGACCACAGCTGACAGGTCCGCACACGCAGCAAAGGATGATGGGAAACCCAGTCTGGCTCAGGTCCTGCAGCAGCTGACCACAACTCTGAACTGGTACCGGAGCAGCCTGGAGGACTCCAGCAGACAGGTAGTCTCTGTTCACCCATCAGACGGACCCGGTCTCCTCTGAGGGACTCAGGTCTGTGCTCGTTGTCCCTGCAGGTCCAGGACCAGCAGGAGGAGATCCAGCTCCTGCAGCAGCTGACCTCAGATCAGCAGAGACAAACTGACGTAAGATAAATGTTACAGCAGTACAAGGAACAGCCTTGTTGTTGGAGCTGAGCTGGTTCTGGTTCTGGTTCTGGTCCTCAGGAGGCCCGTCAGGAGTCACTCAAACTGGAGGAGGAGGTGACTCGTCTGCATCAGGAGGGCTCTGATTGCTCCATGCAGAATCAGCGTCTGCAGGAGGAGCTGCAGAAGAAGGAGGAGGAGCTGCAGAAGAAGGAGGAGGAGCTGCAGAGGAAAGAGGAGGAGCTGCAGAAGAAGGAGGAGGAGCTGCAGAGGAAAGAGGAGGAGCTTCAAAAGAAAGAGGAGGAGCTTCAGACAGAGAAGGAGG
>NW_013955979.1:4792-5066 GCF_001266775.1 Austrofundulus limnaeus
TTCACCAAAACACAACAAAACAACAGGTAAATACCATCAGAGTAAACAACAAAACAACAAGTAAATACCATCAGAGTAACAACAAAACAACAAGTAAATACCATCAGAGTAACAACAAAACAACAGGTAAATACCATCAGAGTAACAACAAAACAACAGGTAAATACCATCAGAGTAACAACAAAACAACAAGTAAATACCATCAGAGTAACAACAAAACAACAAGTAAATACCATCAGAGTAACAACAAAACAACAAGTAAAAACCATCAGAG
>NW_013955980.1:0-579 GCF_001266775.1 Austrofundulus limnaeus
GGAGGACTTACTATAGTATGTGGTATTTTGTATCATTTTGGAGGACTTACTATAAATGTGGTATTTTGTATCATTTTGGAGGACTTACTATAAATGTGGTATTTTGTATCATTTTGGAGTACTTACTATAGTAGGTGGTATTTTGTATAATTTTGGAGGACTTACTATAGTATGTGGTATTTTGTATCATTTTGGAGGACTTACTATAGTATGTGGTATTTTGTATCATTTTGGAGGACTTACTATTAATGTGGTATTTTGTATCATTTTGGAGTACTTACTATAGTAGGTGGTATTTTGTATAATTTTGGAGGACTTACTATAGTATGTGGTATTTTGTATCATTTTGGAGGACTTACTATAAATGTGGTATTTTGTATCATTTTGGAGTACTTACTATAGTAGGTGGTATTTTGTATAATTTTGGAGGACTTACTATAGTAGGTGGTATTTTGTATAATTTTGGAGGACTTACTATAAATGTGGTATTTTGTATCATTTTGGAGGACTTACTATAGTAGGTGGTATTTTGTATAATTTTGGAGGACTTACTATAGTATGTGGTATTTTGTATTTTAT
>NW_013955980.1:1459-2502 GCF_001266775.1 Austrofundulus limnaeus
ATTTTGGAGTACTTACTATAAATGTGGTATTTTGTATCATTTTGGAGGACTTACTATAAATGTGGTATTTTGTATCTTATTAGAGGACTTACTATAGTATGTGATGTTCTGTATCATTTTGGAGTACTTATTATAGTATGTGGTATTTTGTATCATTTTGGAGTACTTACTATAAATGTGGTATTTTGTATCATTTTGGAGGACTTACTATAGTATGGTATTTTTTATCATTTTGCATGACTTAATATAGTATGTGGTATTTTGTATCATTTTGGAGGACTTACTATAGTATGTGGTATTTTGTATCTTATTAGAGGACTTACTATAGTATGTGGTATTTTGTNTTTTGGAGGACTTACTGGTATGTGGTATTTTGTATCATTTTGGAGGACTTACTATAGTATGTGGTATTTTGTATCATTTTGGAGGACTTACTATAGTATGTTGTGTTTTGTATCATTTTGGAGGACTTACTATAGTATGTGGTATTTTGTATCATTTTGGAGGACTTAGTATAGTATGTGGTATTTTGTATCATTTTGGAGGACTTACTATAGTAGGTGGTATTTTGTATCATTTTGGAGGACTTACTATAGTATGTTGTGTTTTTATCATTTTGGAGGACTTACTATAGTAGGTGGTATTTTGTATAATTTTGGAGGACTTACTATAGTATGTGGTATTTTGTATAATTTTGGAGGACTTACTATATAGTATGTGGTATTTTGTATCATTTTGGAGGACTTACTATAGTATGTGGTATTTTGTATCATTTTGGAGGACTTACTATAGTATGTGGTATTTTGTATCATTTTGGAGGACTTACTATAGTAGGTGGTATTTTGTATCATTTTTGGTGGACTTACAATAGTATGTGGTGTTTTGTATCATTTTGGAGGACTTACTATAGTAGGTGGTATTTTGTATAATTTTGGAGGACTTACTATATAGTATGTGGTATTTTGTATAATTTTGGAGGACTTACTATATAGTATGTGGTATTTTGTATCTTATTAGAGGACTTACTGCAGTATGTGGTATTT
>NW_013955980.1:3305-3592 GCF_001266775.1 Austrofundulus limnaeus
GGTAAAGGCCAACTAAAACAGTTTTATTGTTCTGCACTGATTATATCACTGCACCAAGGTGCTTCCCATTAATCAAAGGCCACTGCTCCTTCCAATCACAGGAGGAGCCGTGACAATAGTATGTGGTATTTTGTATAATTTTGGAGTACTTACTATATAGTATGTGGTATTTTGTATCATTTTGGAGGACTTACTATAGTATGTGGTATTTTGTATCATTTTGGAGGACTTACTATAGTATGTGGTATTTTGTATCATTTTGGAGGACTTACTATAAATGTGGTATT
>NW_013955980.1:4592-5164 GCF_001266775.1 Austrofundulus limnaeus
GTGGTATTTTGTATCATTTTGGAGTACTTACTATAAATGTGGTATTTTGTATCATTTTGGAGTACTTACTATAAATGTGGTATTTTGTATCATTTTGGAGGACTTACTATAGTATGTGGTATTTTGTATCTTATTAGAGGACTTACTATAGTATGTGGTGTTCTGTATCATTTTGGAGTACTTATTATAGTATGTGGTATTTTGTATCATTTTGGAGTACTTACTATAGTATGTGGTATTTTGTATCATTTTGGAGTACTTACTATAGTATGTGGTATTTTGTATCATTTTGGAGTACTTACTATAAATGTGGTATTTTGTTTCATTTTGGAGTACTTATTATAGTATGTGGTATTTTGTATAATTTTGGAGGACTTACACATAGTATGTGGTATTTTGTATCTTATTAGAGGACTTACTATAGTATGTGGTGTTCTGTATCATTTTGGAGGACTTACTGTTGTGTTTTGTATCATTTTGGAGGACTTACTATAGTATGTGGTATTTTGTATCATTTTGGAGTACTTATTATAGTATGTGGTATTTTGTATCATTTTGGAGTACTTACTATA
>NW_013955981.1:0-1553 GCF_001266775.1 Austrofundulus limnaeus
GTACTGCATTTTAATTTTAGAAAGCACAAATCCGCTTATGAATTATAAATATTAGTAAGATCGCTAAAGCGTAAACAGAATATTTAGGTCCACAATTAGAGGATTTGCACTTTAGCAGACTGGTGCCCACCACTGGTGAAAAGCGTTGTGGTTTGGAGGCCCAAACGTTTAGCACTAGGTAACGAACACGATCTGTCAAAGAGAAAATGATCTCCAGCAAAAGAAAGTGGACTCACAGAGTCCACTTTGCCTTGGTTCTTCAGCTGCTCTTTGTACTTCTGGTCCACATAATCCTCATACCTGCACAACCAGAATCAGTTACAATAAAAACAAAGTATTTCTCTTTAATTGTTGCCCATGTTTTGCCTCCAGCAACCATGGTGACACTGGAGCGTTCTAAAAACCTCGGCTCCATCTCCTTGGCGACTCTCTTGGCTTTGTTCCACTCCTCTCCCTGGATGAAGACGTCAATCGCCTCTTTGATCAGGTCCAGGTTTAGGTAGAGCTCAGCGGCCTTGGACACAAACGGAAACATCAAGTCGTTTCACGTTTACAGGTTTTAATTCTCTGGGAGTTGTTCGCATGTGTGTTTTCACCCACAGTGTCGAACTTCCTGCGCTGCGCGAAGCGCGGTCCCACCATCTGGACCACCTCCACCGCCTGGTCTGCACTCAGGAACTTGATGGACAGCTCCGCTGCCTTCAACACAAACACATTTATTTCATTCCTCGAAAGGTGGGTAATAATATAACTGACTGTTTTTTCTGTTTATTAGAAAAATATCTCATAAAGTACTAGATGGATTTTAATAAAACTCTGGATGTGAATCTACAGGGTTGTCTCTTGGAGTCAACCGAACTCAAGATGTCCGCCAGAACTACTTGACCTGAAAGGCAAGGAAGAAAAAAACATTTTTGAATATGGCGGGTAAAAGAAAACATATTTCTGACTATAAAAATACGTTTTATTCATTTCTATGGAAAATGACCAACAAAGAGGAAAAGAAAAAATGTTTAAGTCTTTTTCTTTTCTTGTTGAAGTCATTGAAGTTGGCAAGTGAATTACTGTTGGTTTATTAACAACTTCACCTGCTCACCATAATACTACTTTAATTCAGCTTTGGATTAAATGTATCACTCACACATGAAGATATTTAATATGCAGATATTTTAACTCTGTGCAGACACAAAATATAAGCGTCAATTTCCCAAACTTGTGGCGATAAATCCTATTTTGGTAACCGGATATTTCAAAATAGAAGTCTGATATCATTCAGTTCATACAAAGCAAATGTTTGCGTGGGAAAGAAAAAAAACAATGTTGCAAAGGAATGCAAACGGTTGCGAGGTAACGCAAAAGAAAAAATAGTCCCTCCATGTCCCCTCGCGGGCTCCATAATACGACGGAGTATTATGGCCACACAATGAGGTTTTTTTAAATTATTTTTAAATTACGAGAATAAAGTCGTAATAATACAACATTAAAGTCGTATAAAATAAAGTCATAATATTATGAGAATAAAGTCATAATATTATGAGAATAAAGTCATAATA
>NW_013955981.1:2553-3480 GCF_001266775.1 Austrofundulus limnaeus
ATCTAAGCCAGAAAAAAAAAACAAGACTTAAAAAACATTTGTCTTTTCTACCAAGTTGGTTGTTTGCTGTAGGAATAAAATAAACATATTTTATATTCAGAAATACATGATATAGAAATAAAAAAGCACAATAGACCAAATTTTGCATGTCACAATTTGTTTTATGCCTGAAAAGTTTTTACTCACCATATTACTTTTAAAAACAAGAGAAACAGAAAGTTTAGTCTAAATTTGGTCTTAAATATATTTTTTTCCTCCTGGCCTTATGGGACTTCCATATAAATGGTTAAAACTCTGTCATATTTATAGATACTGAGCTGAACCTTGGTGTGGTAGTTGCTGAGAGTCATCTCCAACATGAACTCTGTGCACTAACAGCTCATCTTTGTTTAAAGTCTGGAGAGCAAGGCAGTGTGTGAAAAGCTTCCCTTCAATCAAAGCTACTGTTGTCACTTTGTGTTGGTGACCTTCCACCTCAGCTCCACCATGTTCTGTCCTCTCTAAGTGTTAAACATCTCAGAAGAAATGAAGAACTTGTACCTTGGCCCAGCATTTCTCCATCAGGGCGGTGTTGGGGTCGTCCTTCACCTTCATGTAACACTCCACGGCTCGGCTGTATTCACCCGACTGTTCCCACTCTTTGGCCTGCTGAAGCAGGACCTCCACACCCCTGAAACCAGAACCAGAGGGACACCTGGACTCAGTTCTTTGATTTATCTCACTTCAAATGGAAAACACCGGGCTCTTCCTATTACCATCATCTCAGAAACATCTGTTTTTAATGCTGAATCAGCATTCACTAAAAATAGTTTTTTTGTGATGTAACTACTTCAGCATGCATTGTGTAATTTTAGGGGTTTTAAAGTATTTTACTGAATTGAACATTTTCCCCTTACTTTTAATAAATATATATATACATATATATAC
>NW_013955982.1:1661-2888 GCF_001266775.1 Austrofundulus limnaeus
GGTCTTAAATCAGTATTTCAGAGGTCTTAAATCAGCATTTCAGAGGTCTTAAATCAGCATTTCAGAGGTCTTAAATCAGCATTTCAGAGGTCTTAAATCAGTATATCAGATGTCTTAAATCAGTATATCAGATGTCTTAAATCAGTATTTCAGTGATCTAAAATCAGTATTTCAGTGGTTTTACATCAGTATATCAGAGGTCTTAAATCAGTATTTCAGTGATCTTAAATCAGTATTTCAGTGGACCTTAAATCAGTATTTCAGAGGTCTTAAATCAGTATTTCAGTGATCTTAAATCAGTATTTCAGTGATCTTAAATCAGTATTTCAGAGGTCTTAAATCAGTATTTCAGAGGTCTTAAATCAGTATTTCAGTGATCTTAAATCAGTATTTCAGAGGTCTTAAATCAGTATTTCAGAGGTCTTAAATCAGTATTTCAGAGGTCTTAAATCAGTATATCAGAGGTCTTAAATCAGTATTTCAGTTGAGTTCAGATGATAAAGTTCATAACTTTTATTTTTAAAAGAATTTAGAGACAGCCCCTCACAGCTTTTTGTTTTGTGTTAAAATAACCATTTGTGTAAAATTGTTGCTGTTTGTGTTTGTTGTTATTGTGTGAAGGACTGTAGTGTGTAGAGCTTTGGGTCTCCATGGGGCTTGATGAAGTAACTTCTGTCCATTCACTTATTGTGAAATTGGTCTTAACTTTAATTTCAAGTGGTATTAAAAAGTCAAAGTGTATCTTTCCACCCCNAGGTTCTGACAGGTTCTGAGGATGAGCCAAAGGGCAGGAATAAGTGACACAGATCTTTAATGTAAACACTGATGGTCTGTCAGCAGGACAAAAATAAGCTGACTCAGCGTTGACACTATGACGTCAGGACTTTTGTTGTTGTTTATAAATTGAATAAAAATCAAACATTCAGGCTTCAGTCAGAAACATTTCAAACATTTAGCTGAAGGATTTTAGCTTCCTGTGTCAGTAAAATATCCTGTCAGCTGGACCAGGGCTCCTGCAGATTCCTAAAGTCTTAAAAAGATTGAATTCACTGATCCAAAAACCTGGCCTTAATCTGCCTTAAATGTCTTAAATCAGTAATTCAGAGGTCTTAAATCAGTATTTCAGAGGTCTTAAATCAGTGTTTCAGAGGTCTTAAATCAGTGTTTCAGAGGTCTTAAATCAGTGTTTCAGAGGTCTTAAATCAGTGTTTCAGAGGTCTTAAATCA
>NW_013955982.1:3888-4184 GCF_001266775.1 Austrofundulus limnaeus
TTTCAGAGGTCTTAAATCAGTGTTTCAGAGGTCTTAAATCAACATTTCAGAGGTCTTAAATCAGTATATCAGTGATCTTAAATCAGTATATCAGAGGTTTTAAATCAGTATTTCAGTGATCTTAAATCAGTTTTTCAGTGATCTTAAATCAGTATTTCAGTGATCTTAAATCAGCATTTCAGAGGTCTTAAATCAACATTTCAGAGGTCTTAAATCAACATTTCAGAGGTCTTAAATCAGTATTTCAGAGGTCTTAAATCAGTATTTCAGAGGTCTTAAATCAACATTTCAGAGGT
>NW_013955983.1:0-899 GCF_001266775.1 Austrofundulus limnaeus
CACGTTCTCAGGTGAGACATACACCTTTTCTACCTGCTGCAGGTGAGACACACACGTTCTCAGGTGAGACATACACCTTTTCTACCTGCTGCAGGTGAGACACACACGTTCTCAGGTGAGACATACACCTTTTCTACCTGCTGCAGGTGAGACACACACGTTCTCAGGTGAGACATACACCTTTTCTACCTGCTGCAGGTGAGACACACACGTTCTCAGGTGAGACATAC
The DNA here is from genome assembly GCF_001266775.1 of Austrofundulus limnaeus. Classification (NCBI taxonomy): domain Eukaryota; kingdom Metazoa; phylum Chordata; class Actinopteri; order Cyprinodontiformes; family Rivulidae; genus Austrofundulus; species Austrofundulus limnaeus. The sequence goes on from NW_013955983.1 coordinate 231, forward strand.
ACCTTTTCTACCTGCTGCAGGTGAGACACACACGTTCTCAGGTGAGACATACACCTGTTCTACCTGCCGCAGGTGAGACACACACGTTCTCAGGTGAGACATACACCTTTTCTACCTGCTGCAGGTGAGACACAAACATGTTCAACCTGCTGCAGGTGAGACACACACCTGTTCTACCTGCTGCAGGTGGGACACACCTGTTCTACCTGCCGCAGGTGAGACACACACGTTCTCAGGTGAGACATACACCTTTTCTACCTGCTGCAGGTGAGACACAAACATGTTCAACCTGCTGCAGGTGAGACACACACCTGTTCTACCTGCTGCAGGTGGGACACACCTGTTCTACCTGCCGCAGGTGAGACACACACGTTCTCAGGTGAGACATACACCTTTTCTACCTGCTGCAGGTGAGACACAAACATGTTCAACCTGCTGCAGGTGAGACACACACCTGTTCTACCTGCTGCAGGTGGGACACACATGTTCTACCTGCTGCAGGTGGGACACACCTGTTCTACCTGCTGCAGGTGGGACACACACGTTCTCAGGTGAGACACACACCTTTTCTACCTGCTGCAGGTGAGACACACACCTCTTCTATCTGCTGTGTGTGTGTGTGTGTGTGTGTGTGTGTGTGTGTGTGTGTGTGTGTGTGTGTGTGTGTGT
>NW_013955983.1:1899-2796 GCF_001266775.1 Austrofundulus limnaeus
GTTACCTGTCTTTTTTGGAAAGGTTAAGGTCACGTTACCTGTCTTTTTGGAAAGGTTAAGGTCAGGTTACCTGTCTTTTTGGAAAGGTTAAGGTCAGGTTACCTATCATGTTGGAAAGGTTAAGGTCATGTTACCTGTCATGTTGGAAAGGTTAAGGTCAGGTTGCCTTTCTTTTTGGAAAGGTTAAGGCCATGTTACCTGTCATGTTGGAAAGGTTAAGGTCAGGTTACCTGTCATGTTGGAAAGGTTAAGGTCAGGTTACCTGTCTTTTTGGAAAGGTTAAGGTCAGGTTACCTGTCTTTTTGGAAAGGTTAAGGTCAGGTTACCTGTCATGTTGGAAAGGTTAAGGTTAGGTTACCTGTCATGTTGGCATAGGTCAAGGTCAGGTTACCTGTCATGTTGGAAAGGTTAAGGTTACGTTACCTGTCATGTTGGAAAGGTTAAGTTCAGGTTACCTGTCTTTTTGGAAAGGTTAAGGTCATGTTACCTGTCATGTTGGAAAGGTTAAAGTCAGGTTACCTGTCTTTTTGGAAAGGTTAAGTTCGGGTTACCTGTCTTTTTGGAAAGGTTAAGGTCAGGTTACATGTCTTTTTGGAAAGGTTAAGGTCATGTTACCTGCCTGGGGGGAAATGTTAAGGTCAGGTTACCTGTCATGTTGGAAAGGTTAAGGTCAGGTTACATGTCTTTTTGGAAAGGTTAAGGTCATGTTACCTGCCTGGGGGGAAATGTTAAGGTCAGGTTACCTGTCATGTTGGAAAGGTTAAGGTCAGGTTACATGTCTTTTTGGAAAGGTTAAGGTCATGTTACCTGCCTGGGTGGAAAGGTTAAGGTCAGGTTACCTGTCATGTTGGAAAGGTTAAGGTTAGGTTACCTGTCATGTTGGCATAGGTTAAGGTC
>NW_013955983.1:3796-4466 GCF_001266775.1 Austrofundulus limnaeus
GTGTAAATGTCTTTAGACTCAACACCTCGTCTGTCTTCGGTCCAACCTTCACCTGTACTCATGAGTTTCGGATCAGTACTGATTGTTACGCTCCATCTAGAAGCTGCCAGGACGAGCTGGAAGAGAAATATCTGGGTTTCTGTCCTGGATATATTCCCTCTGGCAGCCAGCAATGGACAAGTGGTAGAAGAGGGAGAATTCTTAAAACGTTGTCCTCATTCAGTCTGTTCAGTGGTTCTGATGTTAGAACCTTTGATGGAAACCCTGCTTGGTGCTTGAGACTCTGTGTGTGGGACCAGGACCAGTTCTGACATGTCTCTTTGTGTTGTTGCAGTTGTTGTTGGAGCACCAGGACGCTATAAGTTCAGACCCATCAGACATGCTGAGGCTGATTCTGCAGGACCTCGGACCAGTTCCCACTCTGCAGGAGCTTCTTGGTACAACAGCTGTCAGATTTTATGTTTGCGTTGGATCAGATTAACTGCCCTCAGGTTTTAGTACAGGTGTTAATGCAGGTGTTAGTACAGAGGTTGATATATACAGTAAGTACTGAAGTGTTGGTATATACAGTAAGTACTGAAGTGTTGGTATATAAGTACTGAAGTGTTGGTATATAAGTACTGAAGTGTTGGTATATAAGTACTGAAGTGTTGGTATATAAGTACTGAAG
>NW_013955984.1:0-1542 GCF_001266775.1 Austrofundulus limnaeus
CCCGACCACGACGAGAAGCACGGGGCCCACGGCGGCTCGAGAAACAGACGCCCATCTATAATTTCCCGACCACGACTCCAAAAGCAGAAGCGCATATGTATTCCCCCCCCCCACATTTGCCCGACCACGACGCGAAGCACGGGGCCCACGGCGGCTCGAGAAACAGACGCCCATCTATAATTTCCCGACCACGACTCCAAAAGCAGAAGCGCATATGTATTCCCCCCCCCCACATTTGCCCGACCACGACGCGAAGCACGGGGCCCACGGCGGCTCGATAAACAGACGCCCAGCTATAATTTCCCGACCACGACTCCAAAAGCAGAAGCGCATATGTATTCCCCCCCCCCCACATTTGCCCGACCACGACGCGAAGCACGGGGCCCACGGCGGCTCGAGCAACAGACGCCCAACTATAATTTCCCGACCACGTCTCACAACAGCAGAAGTGCATCTGTATTTGCCCCCCCCACGTTCGCCCGACCACGACGCGAAGCACGGGGCCCACGGCGGCTCGATAAACAGATGCCCAGCTATAATTTCCCGACCACGACTCCAAAAGCAGAAGCGCATATGTATTCCCCCCCCACACACATTTGCCCGACCACGACGCGAAGCACGTGGCCCATGGCGGCTCAGGCAACAGATGCCCGTCTATAGTTTCCCCTACGTTTCCCTACGTTTGCCCGACCACGACGCGAAGCACGTGGCCCATGGCGGCTCAGGCAACAGATGCCCGTCTATAGTTTCCACTACGTTTCCCTACGTTTGCCCGACCACAACGCGAAGCACATGGCCCACGGCGGCTCGAGCATCAGACGCCTGTATATAATTTCCCGACCACGTCTCCAACAGCAGAAGCGCATCTGTATCCCCCCCCCACGTTTGCCGGCTCTGGCAACGGACGCGCGTCCGACCACGTCTCCAACAGCAGAGGCTCATCTTACGCTCGCCCACCCTGCTTTTGCCCAACCACGATGCGACGAACGGGGCCCGAGCCGGCTCTGGCAACGGACGCGCGTCCGACCACGTCTCCAACAGCAGAGGCTCATCTTACGCTCGCCCACCCTGCTTTTGCCCAACCACGACACGACAAACGGGGCCCGAGCCGGCTCTGGCAACGGATATCGCGTCGTGGTCGGGCAAAAGCAGGGTGGGCGAGCGTAAGATGAGCCTCTGCTGTTGGAGACGTGGTCGGACGCGCGTCCGTTGCAAGAGCCGGCTCGGGCCCCGTTCGTCGCATCGTGGTTGGGCAAAAGCTGGGTGGGCGAGCGTAAGATGAGCCTCTGCTGTTGGAGACGTGGTCAGACGCGCGTCCGTTGCCAGAGCCGGCTCGGGCCCCGTTCGTCGCATCGTGGTTGGGCAAAAGCTGGGTGGGCGAGCGTAAGATGAGCCTCTGCTGTTGGAGACGTGGTCAGACGCGCGTCCGTTGCCATCACAAGCATGAGGCATCGGGGCCCAAGCCCCCAGCCACTGCTGAAAGTACTGATGAGCAATCAGTGGACCTGGCTCTGATCCAAGATCCAGCCTGCCTCTGTGAGC
>NW_013955984.1:2542-3463 GCF_001266775.1 Austrofundulus limnaeus
GCTCACAGAGGCAGGCTGGATCTTGGATCAGAGCCAGGTCCACTGATTGCTCATCAGTACTTTCAGCAGTGGCTGGGGGCTTGGGCCCCGATGCCTCATGCTTGTGATGGCAACGGACGCGCGTCTGACCACGTCTCCAACAGCAGAGGCTCATCTTACGCTCGCCCACCCAGCTTTTGCCCAACCACGATGCGACGAACGGGGCCCGAGCCGGCTCTGGCAACGGACGCGCGTCTGACCACGTCTCCAACAGCAGAGGCTCATCTTACGCTCGCCCACCCAGCTTTTGCCCAACCACGATGCGACGAACGGGGCCCGAGCCGGCTCTGGCAACGGACGCGCGTCCGACCACGTCTCCAACAGCAGAGGCTCATCTTACGCTCGCCCACCCTGCTTTTACGCGACCACGACGCGACGAACGGGGCCCGAGCCGGCTCTGGCAACCAACGCGCGTCTGACCACGTCTCCAACAGCAGAGGCTCATCTTACGCTCGCCCACACTGCTTTTGCCCAACCACGATGCGACGAACGGGGCCCGAGCCGGCTCTGGCAACGGACGCGCGTCCGACCACGTCTCCAACAGCAGAGGCTCATCTTACGCTCGCCCACACTGCTTTTGCCCAACCACGATGCGACGAACGGGGCCCGAGCCGGCTCTGGCAACGGACGCGCGTCCGACCACGTCTCCAACAGCAGAGGATCTTCTTACGCTCGCCCACCCTGCTTTTGCCCGACACCGACGCGACAAACGGGGCCCACGGCGGCTCGAGCAACAGACGCACGTCTATAGTTTCCCCTACGTTTCCCTACGTTTGCCCGACAAAGACGCAAAGCACGGGGCCCACGGCGGCTCGAGCAAGAGACGCCTGTCTATAATTTCCCGACCACGTCTCCAACAGCAGAAGCGCATCTGTATTCCCC
>NW_013955985.1:0-764 GCF_001266775.1 Austrofundulus limnaeus
CCTGAGGAGCACTGAGTCAGAACTTGACATGATATGAGAGAGGCCGATGTGGACCGAGTAAGAGTCTGAAAAGGTTGTAGTCTGAGCCGGACAGGGTCCGAGTCACAATCTGACAAGGTCCGAGTCTGAAGGTTTGGTCTTGTTTTGTAGCATCAGGACCTGATGGACTCCATTTAATTCAATAATACTTTAGGAGACATGTCCAGGTGTCTCTGTGATGGACAGGAGACATGTCCAGGTGTCTCTGTGATGGACAGGAGACATGTCCAGGTGTTTCTGTGGTGGACAGTAGACATGTCCAGGTGTCTCTGTGATGGACAGTAGCCATGTCCAGGTGTCTCTGTGATGGACAGTAGATATGTCCAGGTGTCTCTGTGATGACAGCAGATATGTCCAGGTGTCTCTGTGGTGGACAGTAGACATGTCCAGGTGTCTCTGTGATGGACAGTAGACATGTCCAGGTGTCTCTGTGATGGACTGAGACAGGTCCAGGTGTCTCTGTGGTGGACAGTAGACATGTCCAGGTGTCTCTGTGATGGACAGGAGACATGTCCAGGTGTCTCTGTGGTGGACAGTAGACATGTCCAGGTGTCTCTGTGATGGACAGGAGACATGTCCAGGTGTCTCTGTGGTGGACAGTAGACATGTCCAGGTGTCTCTGTGATGGACAGGAGACATGTCCAGGTGTCTCTGTGGTGGACAGTAGACATGTCCAGGTGTCTCTGTGATGGACAGGAGACATGTCCAGGTGTCTCTGTGGTGGA
>NW_013955985.1:1724-2732 GCF_001266775.1 Austrofundulus limnaeus
AAATACTCAACATAGAAATACCACCTGAAATACTCAACATAGAAATACCACCTTAAATAGTCAACACAGAAATACCACCTTAAATAGTCAACACAGAAATACCACCTTAAATAGTCAACACAGAAATACCGCCTTAAATAGTCAACACACAGAAATACCACCTTAAATAGTCAACACAGGAATACCACCTTAAATAGTCAACATACAAATACCACCTTAAATAGTCAACATACAAATACCACCTTAAATAGTCAACATACAAATACCACCTTAAATAGTCAACACAGCAATACAAACTATTAAGACAGGTTAACAGATTTATTTCTAATTTAATCAGATAAACCAGCTTTAATTAACTTTATCATTTAAACCAGGCTCCTCTGATCTTATCAGCTGCAGGCTTTAAAACCAGACGGTTGTCCTACCGTGGGGTCAGACAATGAGGGGGTCAACAGGCCGGCCAGATGTGGACGTTCATCTCAACTCTCAGCTGCAGACAAACGCTGGTCCTACTGGACATCTGTCCTACTGGTCATCAGTCCTACTGGTCATCGGTCCTACTGGTCATCGGTCCTGTTGGTCATCAGTCCTGTTGGTCATCTGTCCTGCTGGTCATCGGTCCTGTTGGTCATCAGTCCTGTTGGTCATCGGTCCTACTGGTCATCTGTTCTGCTGGTCATCGGTCCTACTGGTCATCTGTCCTGCTGGTCATCAGTCCTGTTGGTCATCTGTCCTGCTGGTCATCGGTCCTGTTGGTCATCAGTCCTGTTGGTCATCGGTCCTACTGGTCATCTGTTCTGCTGGTCATCGGTCCTACTGGTCATCTGTCCTGCTGGTCATCAGTCCTACTGGTCATCAGTCCTACTGGTTATCGGTCCTGTTGGTCATCAGTCCTACTGGTCATCAGTCCTACTGGTCATCCGTCCTGTTGGTCATCAGTCCTGTTGGTCATCTGTCCTGCTGGTCATCGGTCCTGTTGGTCATCAGTCCTGTTGGTCATCGGTCCTA
>NW_013955985.1:3732-4419 GCF_001266775.1 Austrofundulus limnaeus
CTTTAAAACCAGACGGTTGTCCTACCGTGGGGTCAGACAATGAGGGGGTCAACAGGCCGGCCAGATGTGGACGTTCGTCTCAACTCTCAGCTGCAGTCAAACGCCGGTCCTGCTGGTCATTGGTCCTGTTGGTCATCTGTCCTGCTGGTCATCTGTCCTACTGGTCATCTGTCCTGCTGGTCATCAGTCCTGTTGGTCATCAGTCCTGTTGGTCATCTGTCCTGCTGGTCATCTGTCCTACTGGTCATCAGTCCTGCTGGTCATCAGTCCTGTTGGTCATCAGTCCTGTTGGTCATCGGTCCTGTTGGTCATCTGTCCTACTGGTCATCTGTCCTGTTGGTCATCTGTCCTGTTGGTCATCAGTCCTGTTGGTCATCTGTCCTGCTGGTCATCTGTCCTACTGGTCATCAGTCCTGCTGGTCATCAGTCCTGTTGGTCATCAGTCCTGTTGGTCATCGGTCCTGTTGGTCATCTGTCCTACTGGTCATCTGTCCTGTTGGTCATCTGTCCTGTTGGTCATCAGTCCTGTTGGTCATCTGTCCTACTGGTCATCTGTCCTGTTGGTCATCTGTCCTGCTGGTCATCTGTCCTGTTGGTCATCTGTCCTGCTGGTCATCTGTCCTGTTGGTCATCAGTCCTGTTGGTCATCAGTCCTGCTGGTCATCAGTCCTGCTGGTTACCGGTCCT
>NW_013955986.1:0-1385 GCF_001266775.1 Austrofundulus limnaeus
TCTGTCCTCTGTCCAACTCTGTCTTCTGTCCAACTCTGTCCTATGTCCAACTCTGTCCTATGTCCAACTCTGTCTTCTGTCCAACTCTGTCCTATGTCCCGACTCTGTCCTCTGTCCAACTCTGTCCTCTGTCCAACTCTGTCCTCTGTCCAACTCTGTCCTATGTCCCAACTCTGTCCTATGTCCCAACTCTGTCCTATGTCCCGACTCTGTCCTCTGTCCAACTCTGTCCTATGTCCCAACTCTGTCCTATGTCCCAACTCTGTCCTATGTCCCAAATCTGTCCTATGTCCCGACTCTGTCCTCTGTCCAACTCTGTCCTCTGTCCAACTCTGTCCTATGTCCCAACTCTGTCCTATGTCCCGACTCTGTCCTCTGTCCAACTCTGTCCTCTGTCTCAACTCTGTCCTCTGTCTCAACTCTGTCCTCTGTCCAACTCTGTCCTCTGTCCAACTCTGTCCTCCATGGTTCGGACTCATTGACCTCAGACAGCAGCTCTAAAATTACGATTTAATTAAATTCAGTCATTTTTCTGTTTTTGTTCACAGAAAGTCAGGGTGATTTTAAATTTGCAGGTTGTGTAATAATGCATGAAGAGAACAGCTTGGTCCGGTCCGGTCCGGTCCGGTCCTGGTTCTGTTCAGCTGCATGCTGCGAGCTTCAGGTGTGTTCTGTGTTCTGCATGGGGTCCAGAGTTCTGCTGTGTCTTTACGTCTCCTTCAATGTCCCGCTACTTTCAGGTACTCCTTCCAGGACGAGGAGGACATGTTCATGGTGGTGGACCTCCTGCTGGGAGGAGACCTCCGGTACCACCTGCAGCAGAATGTCCAGTTCAGTGAAGACGCCGTCAAGGTTTATCTGTGTGAGATGACTCTGGCCTTGGACTACCTACAGAGTCAGCACATCATCCACAGGTACCAGAACCTGTCCAAGGGTTGGACTTTGTCATCTAGAGGTTAATTTGTACAGTTTTCAGACGTCAGGTCCACAAGTGTCTGCTGAAAGTAAACGGGTCACGTAGAGACCTTCAGGATCTGACCATGAATTCATTTCAAGGTTAATAAATATCTGTCCTCTCTGTGTCCAAGATGTTCCCGATCTGAATCATGCACTTTGGTACAGAACAGGAAGTGGGTCGGTTGTTCAGAGAAGATCCGGATCAGATTTATGCCCCAGAAAAACAGTTTAAAGACTGACCCTGGTACCAGTGAAGTGTACCTAATGAAGGGGGTCTAACCTAGTATCAGTTGACCTAATGAAGGAGGTCTAACCTGGTACCAGTGGACCTAATGAAGGAGGTCTGACCTGGTACCAGTGGACCTAATGAAGGAGGTCTGACCTGGTACCAGTGGACCTAATGAAGGAGGTCTGACCTGGTACCAGTG
>NW_013955986.1:3145-3365 GCF_001266775.1 Austrofundulus limnaeus
TGACCTGGTACCAGTGGACCTAATGAAGGAGGTCTGACCTGGTACCAGTGGTCCTAATAAAGGAGGTCTGACCTGGTACCAGTGGACCTAATGAAGGAGGTCTAATCTGGTACCAGTGAACCTAATGAAGGAGGTCTAATCTGGTACCAGTTCACCTAATGAAGGAGGTCTGACCTGGTACCAGTGAACCTAATGAAGGAGGTCTGACCTGGTAGTGGGC
>NW_013955986.1:4365-5217 GCF_001266775.1 Austrofundulus limnaeus
CCTAATGAAGGAGGTCTGACCTGGTAGTGGACCTAATGAAGGAGGTCTGACCTGGTACCAGTGGACCTGATGAAGGAGGTCTGACCTGGTACCAGTGAACCTGATGAAGGAGGTCTGACCTGGTAGTGGGCTTAATGAAGAGCTGTTTCTTCACCTCCTGGATGACTGAATGAAAATGTTGTGTTTTTAAAAAGCGTAGACCCGGTCTGCAGTTCTCCGGTGGTTGTGGAGCTGCTTCTTCTCACATGATTGGACCCAGCCTCCCTGATGTGTATCTGCAGCTATTTTTAGTGGTTCAGGCGGAGGTATGTGCTGTATAAATACACGCATCACTAACCTCCCACCAGCCTCCAGCAGACAGATCTTTGTCTTAAAAACCTTTCTAACTTCCTGTTCTGTACAGGAAGCAGCAGGACTGTACAGTTTGACAGGTTTTAGTCTTTTACTCCACGTAAAACATTTATTTCAACGTTTCGTTTCCATCCTTCCCTCCAGCTCATCTGAAGTTTTCCAGCTTCGTTTTCTGTCTGTCTGTCTGTGACGAAGCTGTAATCTGATCCTTATCGTCTCCTCAGCTCAGCTTTGTTCCAGTTTTTTGTGTTTGACAGAAGGATAATATACAATTATTTTGTTGCACCAAGCGGAGGAAGAAGGGTCTGTGGTCGCCTAGCAACAGTCAGCTGTCACCGTGCCCAAGGAGGTAAAATTAGTCGTATTAAAGAAGGAAAGTGGAACCAGAGAATTCCTTCTTCCTCTCGTTTTCTGCCTCAGGGTTCCTGATGTTCGGCATGTTTCTGAAACACAAACAGGTTGGACCTGGTAACACCACCTGTGAACGTGCAGATACCCCCC
>NW_013955987.1:0-763 GCF_001266775.1 Austrofundulus limnaeus
GGTCTGAGGTCTGACAGAAGGTCTGAGGTCTAACAGAGGGTCTGAGGTCTTACAGAGGGTCTGAGGTCCAGCAGAGGGTCTGAGGTCTAACAGAGGGTCTGAGGTCTAACAGAAGGTCTGAGGTCTAACAGATGGTCTGAAGTCTGACAGAGGGTCTGAGGTCTGACAGAAGGTCTGAGGTCTAACAGAAGGTCTGAGGTCTAACAGAGGGTTTGAGGTCCAGCAGAGGGTCTGAGGTCTGACAGAGAGTCTGAGGTCTGACAGAAGGTCTGAGGTCTAACAGAAGGTCTGAGGTCTAACAGATGGTCTGAAGTCTGACAGAGGGTCTGAGGTCTGACAGAAGGTCTGAGGTCTAACAGAAGGTCTGAGGTCTAACAGAGGGTTTGAGGTCCAGCAGAGGGTCTGAGGTCTGACAGAGAGTCTGAGGTCTGACAGAAGGTCTGAGGTCTAACAGAAGGTCTGAGGTCTAACAGATGGTCTGAAGTCTGACAGAGGGTCTGAGGTCTGACAGAAGGTCTGAGGTCTAACAGAAGGTCTGAGGTCTAACAGAGGGTTTGAGGTCCAGCAGAGGGTCTGAGGTCTGACAGAGAGTCTGAGGTTCAGCAGAGGGTCTGAGGTCTAACAGAAGGTCTGAGGTCCAGCAGAGGGTCTGAGGTCTGACAGAAGGTCTGAGGTCTGACAGAGGGTCTGAGGTCTGACAGAAGGTCTGAGGTCTGACAGAGGGTCTGAGGTCTAACAGAGGGTCTGAGGTCTAACAGAGGGT
>NW_013955987.1:2844-3234 GCF_001266775.1 Austrofundulus limnaeus
GGTCTGAGGTCTAACAGAGGGTTTGAGGTCCAGCAGAGGGTCTGAGGTCTGACAGAGAGTCTGAGGTTCAGCAGAGGGTCTGAGGTCTAACAGAAGGTCTGAGGTCCAGCAGAGGGTCTGAGGTCTGACAGAAGGTCTGAGGTCTGACAGAGGGTCTGAGGTCTGACAGAAGGTCTGAGGTCTGACAGAGGGTCTGAGGTCTAACAGAGGGTCTGAGGTCTAACAGAGGGTCTGAGATCCAGCAGAGGGTCTGAGGTCTGAGGGTCTGAGGTCTAACAGAGGGTCTGAGGTCTGACAGAGGGTCTGAGGTCTAACAAAGGGTCTGAGGTCTAACAGAGGGTCTGAGGTCTAACAGAGGGTCTGAGGTCTAACAGAGGGTTTGAGGTCCAG
>NW_013955987.1:4234-5536 GCF_001266775.1 Austrofundulus limnaeus
TGGTCCAGCAGAGGGTCTGTGGTCCAGCAGAAGGTCTGTGGTCCAGCAGAGGGTCTGTGGTCCAGCAGAAGGTCTGTGGTCCAGCACAGGGTCTGAGGTTCAGGACAGGGTCTGAGGTTCAGGACAGGGTCTGAGGTTCAGGACAGTGTCTGAGGTCCAGCAGAGGGTCTGAGGTCCAGCAGAGGGTCTGAGGTCCAGGACAGGGTCTAATTGTAGTTCTTGTCCTCCAGATGTGGGCCAGAAGATCTCCCTGAACCACATCCTGTACAAGGTCGGGGTCGGGACCAGGTGCGGGGAGGGCAAACAACATCCTGATGATGGACCGGATCAGTTCTGCTCCTTCCCCTGGGCTGAGATGGTTCTGGAGGACCTGTGAGGACCCAGCTCTCTGCAGAGGAACACAAACATTTAGATTTTATAATAATTCATCCAAACTAAAGAGAACTACAACTCCCAGAATGCAACAGATATCCTGAGTTTAAGCTTTAATGTTCAAATAAATCTGTTCTCTTTGATTAAACACTTCAAACTCAGCTCAGGTGTTTTACCTGCAGCTCAGGTGTGTTACCAACAGCTCAGGTGTGTTACCAACAGCTCAGGTGTGTTACATACAGCTCAGGTGTGTTACCTGCAGCTCAGGTGTGTTACCTACAGCCCAGGTGTTACCCACAGCTCAGGTGTTACCCACAGCTCAGGTGTTACCTACAGCTCAGGTGTTACCCACAGCTCAGGTGTTACCCACAGCTCAGGTGTTACCTACAGCTCAGGTGTTACCCACAGCTCAGGTGTGTTACATACAGCTCAGGTGTTACCTGCAGCAGCAGCAGGGCATTGTGGGTAATGAAGTCTCTGTGTGTTTGTGCAGCTGTTCCAACAGGAGGTCCTGTGAGGTCCCCGTCACTGAGCGGGTCTTTGGAGAGTACATCTGTGTGGAGCAGACCCGCTACCTGGAGGTCTCCTACACCTGCAGCAGACCGGCTCCTCCCCCTGCTCCACCTGCGCCACTCAAAGCTGACTGTGAGTGAAAACAGGAAGTGATCATCAGCTGCAGGTCAAAGTTCAGGTCTGTCCTGCGGTGACCTCAGGTGACCTCAGGTGTCCTCAGGTCACCTCAGGTGACCCCAGGTGACCTCAGGTGACCTCAGGTGACTCTAGGTGACCTCAGGTGACCCCAGGTGTCCTCAGGTGACCTCAGATGACCCCAGGTGACCTCAGGTGACCCCAGGTGACCTCAGCTGACCTCAGGTGACCTCAGGTGACCCCAGGTGACCTCAGGTGACCCCAGGTGACCTCAGGTGACCC
>NW_013955988.1:0-875 GCF_001266775.1 Austrofundulus limnaeus
CTTACAGGATGGAGGAAATGGTCTTGGCGGAGGTTTGCACTCTGAGTGCTTCTACTTGTATTTCTTTTTACATTTTCAAAGCTATCTATTCAAAGAAAAGGAAAATAAATAAATACAAAAAAACCTCAAATTTCTGTTAAACAATTTTGTCTTTTTCACATCTGCAACATGTCGACAGTTTGTTTCCTATAAACACATTTTGACATGGCACATCCAAACCACACACTTCCTGTATAGGCCACATCATGTTTTTTTCTTAAAGCGATGCACGCACCAATACAGAGTTTCACTCTTGTGCGTTCAGCACAGTGCTGACACACCAGTGTTGTTCTAACCATCACTACCTTCCAGCACCCCCTGCTGAGGACTCAAAGAAAGCTGGGTACTCTGAACTGCCTCAGTCCAAGACGCAGGTTAGCAGACCTCATTTACCAGGGAAAATGCTGCAGACAAACATTAAGCAGGGGGTTATTAGTTGACCTACACCCTCAAGAGACTGGTTCCAGAACCAGAGCCATGCACTGAGGTGAGCCCAACTATGGCTCCTGCCCATAGAGTGTTATGTTGGCTGTAATACATGAAATATCTGGCAAATCATCACAAACGTTTGGAGTTTATATCAGAAATGGCTCCAACCACATTTCTTTTAAACCACATTTTATTTGTCAACATATAGATTACATTACACAAAAACAAGACAGTAATCAGTTTCAGATATTTACATTAAACTTTGTAGAGAAACAAACAGAAAGATAGAAAGAAAAACATTCTTTGGGTCTGACCGTGCAAAAGAATAAATACCGTCCTGACAGTGCTTTGCTTCGTGCTTTCAACACTGCTGTTTAGCAAAGAAAAAGATTTGGCCTATATATATA
>NW_013955988.1:3053-4060 GCF_001266775.1 Austrofundulus limnaeus
CTGGTAGATAATTAGTTATTAGTAGTACTGCATTTTAATTTTAGAAAGCGCAAATCTGCTTATGAATTATAAAAAATTTTAAGACCTGGTGCCCACCACTGGTTATTAATGTAAATAAAAAGAGTAGAGCTCAAAATGCTTCTGTGAGACACCGTTAGAGGGGCAGGGATCAGAGAGAAACCCCTCCATCCTCACTGACTTGTGCCAATCAGAAAAATAACTATTAAGCTAAGCTACTTTGCCAAACAACAATCTGTCTCCTCGTTTTTCCATCTACACACATTCATCCAGCAGTTTTAATAAATGTACTCAGTTAGCAGAAACTATGGTACACCTTGTTCATAGTGGTAAGATTGTTTGCATAAGGTTTATATTTGGTTTTGTGTATCTCTAACTGTCTACTTAGGGCAAGAAGGGGCCCCCCGAAACAGATCCTGCTTACGGCCCCCACATATCTACAGGGCCAACCCTCTAATACTTGACATACTAGTTTGACTAAGGCTGCTCTTTTTTGCGCAGGAGACCTTGGTCTCTACATCCCCATGCTCTCCTGCTGTTAGCCACACAGTGTCTATTAATATGCTGAAGAGTCAGTCATACCTAGAGCCACACCTAACCCTAATCAAAGCTCACCTACATATCCCCCCCTTTGGTCCAAAACTGTGCCCCTACAAATCCCCCCTTTGGTCCAAAACTGTGCCCCTACAAATCCCCCCTTTGGTCCAAAACTGTGCCCCTACATATCCCCCCCCTTTGGCCCAAAACTGTGCCCCTACAAATCCCCCCTTTGGTCCAAAACTGTGCTCCTACACATCCCCCCTTTGGTCCAAAACCGTGCCCCAACATATCCCCCCTTTGGTCCAAAACTGTGCTCCTACAAATCCCCACTTTGGTCCAAAACTGTGCCCCTACAAATCCCCCCTTTGGTCCAAAACTGTGCCCCTACAAATCCCCCCTTTGGTCCAAAACTGTGCCCCTACAAATCCCCCCTTTGGTCCAAAACTGTG
>NW_013955988.1:5060-5632 GCF_001266775.1 Austrofundulus limnaeus
AGTAGTAGTAGTAGTAGTAGTAGTAGTAGTAGTAGTAGTAGTAGTAGTAGTAGTACTTGTAGTAGTAGTATAAATTAACACATAACAAAGTTACTGAGGAATTCATTGAGTAGAATAACCTCTTTAGTGCATTGCAGTGTGAAACTACTGAAGCAGGTACAGAATCACTGCTCAGTTACCTCACAACTCAATGTAGTATTACAGGAGGAAAAATTCATGTAAAATGTTAGCTTATTAAACAATACATTAACTATAGCAGAAACTAAAGTTGACATTATCAAACATCAGAATAAGAAGGACAATTAACCCCATTATTCTGTGGAATATTTTCAAAGCAGTGCTGCTTTGAAACAGTGACAAAGAGAAGACAACAATCATACAGGAAGTGGTTTATTTTAGCTCAGTCTTTAAGTGGATAGAACTGTGCTCAGGACTCTGCTAAGTACTGATTTATGGAGTCACATGGAGCATGTTTGGATGTAAGGGTTAATCTTAAAATCCCAGAGAAAGTGTGTGTGTGTGTGTGTGTGTGTGTGTGTGTGTGTGTGTGTGTGTGTGTGTGTGTGTGTGTG